>NW_022145594.1:40227404-40532404 GCF_000002235.5 Strongylocentrotus purpuratus
TGCTAAACGGTTTATAATCTAGAAATGCACCAGCTAAAGAACTACATCCATTCATGAATTGATAGTATAAACTTAAAAATATTGATACTATATGCAATTATAGTCACATGATTGTTTATCTCGCATTTTCAATTCTCCACGTTGTTCCCCGTTATATAGTAGGGACTTTTAGATTTTCACGAAGACAATGTGGATTGCTACGGTCGACGTCCGTTTAATACACTGACTTGAATGGACATCACACGTATCAGTCCACACAAATCTAAAAGTCCCTAGTATTACTACAGATATAGAATCGGAATATATTTATTGAACAGTGAACGACCGCTGCACACTTAGTTATTTCAGACGATGACATTATATTTCAGTGCACTATTGCTTTAGGAATTTATTACAAGTCTCAATAAACAGCGATGAATGAATTGAGCGCATGCATCTTGTTACAGATGTGGTTTATGCTGGATTTTCTTTTCCTCTTTGACGAATGATTTGATTTGTATGGCATCAACGAATGGAGTTCTAGAAATAGGGATTTCACGTCAATACACGGCTTTAGGCCAATCCCTTAACAATTAATTAAAGTTGCTATAACCCTAGCCACCGATGATTTTGAAGACCCCCCCCCCCTCCCCCAACCCCAGATATTGCCATAATGTTATGTTGCCCAAAATAATGATCCCGGCTTTTTCTTTCTTTCATCTCATTCATCATTCGTCATTGAGACTTCAAGTTCATTTCATGGCACGGCATGCCTTTACAGATCACCACCCCTCCTTTCAAAATGTTGACCTATGGAAATGAAATTCATATTCTTGCTTCCCGAATTCTAGATTTACCTTTAATATATATTCATCATTTCATTCGCCAATTCGGTAAAAACTGGTTTCTATCCTTCGCCCCCTATTTCAAATACAGCTGATATGGTTATATTGTACAGGGCAGACTTTCAACAGACAATGCTTTATAAATCTGTTCATATTTCAGTAAGTTGTGGATAAACACTGGCAATTTTCAAGGCTCGTTGAGATTAATTCATGAAAGGCACCTCAGTCATTTGAACTCGTATGTCTCTATGTCAATCTAAACAGTTCTGTACATTGTCAATTGCCGGAGCAAGATGTGCAGTTCACTAAATCCTAATTATCTATACAAAATATAATGGATGAGAGAGTAACTGGAAGACTTATCATAACAAATATTTGTGTTTTCTTTCCCCCACACCAACAAATTTGCTTCTATATTGAATTCGTGAAGGGTACTCAACTTTTGCTTTATCTCTAATTGTCCGACTTTGCAACCGAATATATAAATATAATGTATAAATTCACAAAATTGAGATATCTATTGCATATGATGATCATAAACATACAAGACGATAACAAAGATGAGAATATTGGATTTGTAAAGGTCAAGCTTATGGCTATTTTCGGTAACTCCTCCTCCTTGCAAAGTTTTCGAAGTCATTCCATTTCCTGGGTTATCTTCGGCATTTACTTACACGGCCTCCTGTTGATATTGCTTCAGAAGTATAAATGGTTAAGAAGAGTACAGTTATGAAGTATTATGGTGACCACTGCGATTGATTTCCTCTGCTCTTTCAGTCTTGAAATCATGTTGATATTCAGTTATCATTCTATCTTCGCCGCTACCGCTACTACCGCTGCTTACCGGCGACACGTCCCCCGATGACCGCAGCTCGCTCATCCGCCGCTGCTGCTCGGCGCGGTTCTGCAGCGGTAGCGCCGCTTCGTCATGCTCTCTATACAGCATCAGCTCCGATGTTGGGCTCAGATCCGGACGGCTTCTCATCAAGCCACCCCTGCCGTCCGCGGCGGTTTCATCCGCAGCGCCTTCCTGCTGCATCACCAGCTTCTGGAACTGGAGCTTGTCCTGGTACTTGCGCAGCTCGGTGCTGTCAGGGTGTATCTCCTTGATGTGGTCGTAGTGAAAATCGGCGGTTTCGGTCGTGATGCCGCATTCCTCACAGACAAATATCTTGGAACGGCGCTGCTTGTAGCAGTATCGATGCTGTTCCCCATGGACTTTAGAGAGATGGGACTCGAGCGAGCACCGCTGCGTGAAGGCCTTCCCACATTTCTCACACTTGTAAGGGCGCACACCTGTCAATAGAAAGACATGTAAAGGAAAAAAATAAAGTTATAATACTCACTGATTAAACATGATGCGTTCTGATTATTCCGTTCGAAGTGGGAAAGAATGTGTCGCAATACAATCTTTCTTATAGTCTCGGGTGAACTCATTTGGGATGTTTCAGACATTATCTTCATTTGAATCATAACGGGTTATTTGTACCATTGGTGAATTCAATCACGTTTTTTGAGTTCGAGAAGCAACTTATCAACAGTACTGCACTATTCGTATCAGAGTAGAGGTAAACCCCCAGTGTAGTGGTACACCTGCACACCTCATGTGTGCAAGAATCTTCAGTATTGAAGGAGAGAGATTATCGATAAGAAGAAGAACAGTTTAACGAACTGATAGGAGTAAATCCCTTTAAAGGTATTTCAGAATCGAGGGGGGGGGGGGATTTGGTCCTGTTTCAGAAAGACAACATGATTGGTTTTCCTCCAGAATTACCGTACTGCATTTTAACGGACCGTATTAATAACTGATTCGCAAGTGGAAATTATGAGCTTAGTCCAATATAGTGTATTGGTGCATTAAAAGGTAACAACAAGTTTTTATAAAAGAACAATTTCTCACCAGTATGTGTTCTAACATGTCTCTTCAAGTCAAAGGTATCGTTGAATCCTTTCCCGCAGAAAGCACAGTTGTACCGTTTGGTGGCGCTGTGGCACTTCATGTGGCGGTTCAGAAGCCTCTGCAGGGGAAACACCTTGTTGCAGACCTCACAGAGGAACGTC
Organism: Strongylocentrotus purpuratus; assembly: GCF_000002235.5. Lineage (NCBI taxonomy): Eukaryota > Metazoa > Echinodermata > Echinoidea > Camarodonta > Strongylocentrotidae > Strongylocentrotus > Strongylocentrotus purpuratus. Next base: position 40,230,290 of record NW_022145594.1, read on the forward strand.
GAATCCCCCATAGATAGTCCGCTGGACACATGGTTGTTCAAGCGAGATCTCCCCGGCGCCCGCTTGAGTGGGGCATACTCGACCGCTGTGGTGGTGGGAGGCGGTTGGACTGTGACTTTGGTCACCGGATCGGCAAGATTCCGAAGCAGTTGTTGCTGGGGCATTGGAGAATTCTGAGTGGCTCCAGCAAATCCGTTGACAAGACCCTGGTGTTGAGTTGACGAGGTTGGAGGAACCCACATGTTACTGACAGGTGGGTTAGTTAGCTGAGGAAACACATTCTGGGCAAGAGTTTGAGGCGGGATTGGTCTGATGCAATGAGGTTGCTGATCTTGGAATGTAGAATGAGGCATTGCATGTCTAGGTAGACTTTGTTCTAAATGTGGTGAGCCTCCTTGGGTATAGCCGTTTTGATAATGCAGAGGGATCGGACGGAGGGTAGTTCCGCCGATGGGAGGAGTCTGCGTGGTCGGGATAATCGGTCCTCTGATGTCAAATGTCTTAGAATGTGGAAAATTTGAATTGCTTGTGTTTAATGTCGCAGGAGTCCCGTTGGGAACTATCTGGCTAAGCTGCGGATGAGGCAACGGATCTTGAGGTGAGAAGAACCGAGGAACCTGCTGCAGTGGTGGCATCTGTGGAATCTGACCGTTGTATTGGGTTAACATTTCCTGACTGATGCTATACCGAGTTGTTTGTTGGAAGGTTAAATGTGCCTGAAGGTCTCCAGGTCTCTGAAAAAGTGAACTTGGAGTTGGCATCGTTAAATTGCTTGGCATCGGGAGTTGTTGCTGTAGAGTTGGCTGAAGACGTGACTGAAGGATGGACGGATTCATAATAGGTTGGCAAGGCGAAGGTTCACCGCTACGACTACTATTCCCGCTACTGTTTCCACTATCTGGAAGTGATCCTTCAATCGCAAATGGGGAACCCCTATTACTGTTATCACTGTTTGAGCTTGGGATAGACTCTAAAGAGGACGGCGAGTCTCTTGCGGATGCGATCATTCTGTCCACGGCATGTCGCTTCGACAGTTGAACAACATCTAAAGGATCAAACATGTCCTTTCGTTTCTTTAGATCAACGTTCGTGAGACTGTTGGTTCCATTTAAAGGCGAGTCTTTAGACAGTAATTCTATTTGTGAAGGCTCACTTGATGAGGCAGTTGAGTGAATGAAAGTATCAGGTTGATACTGTTCATTGGATGGAGACGAATGAGTCGAAATGCGCTCAGTGCTTGACTTGGACGGACTTTTCAGAACGGTAGGAGGCGACACTAGTGAACGCATGTGGCGTTTCCGTGGTGGCAAATTCTTAGTTGGAATGCTCGAAAGTGACGCATCAACGGTTTGATTAGCTGATACTTCGCTATTTCCTCCATGTTTGATACTACTCTCAGGACTGTTCCTCATAATGCGAAGATGTTCCAGGCTAGGAATCTCAGGGCAATTTTTAAAAGCAGTTTTCGAATCACTGGTAGAGTCGGAAATAGTTTCGTTGCTATTGATCTTTGAGTTCCTGCTGGATTGGTTGATGTCACCTCCGTTCGTGACCATAGCATCATGATTACTAACCGAACCCGAGCTTCCAGCTAGGATGGTCGAAATCATGTAATCGCTTCGAGGCGTGCTGCCATTTGCAGAGAACCCATTCGTTTCCTTCCTCAAAAAGCAATTCCCTAGCTCGTTTAACGGTTTGTCACATTCTGGAGCCATTGTGGGTGTGAGGGCGCCATTCAAGTGTGTTACGTTTGGTGGTGACTTGTCTTGCTTTGATTTCCAGTCGCAGAGGTCGGCGAGAGTGTGCAACCAGGCATTGGAGACATCACGTATGAAGCCATTGGAGAGGGTCGGAACCGAAGAGGACTGTCCCTTCCCGGGTGCTTCCTCCCTCATCCCATTTAATGGCGCATCCTTTGAGGACAACCCATAGCCTTGTGGTGTCCCTTGCGTCGTTGCGTCGACGATGGTATTGGTGGGGTGGATGGGGAGGGCTGTTGGTGGTGGTGGGCCAAAGGTCAGGGGTCGTAGGGTAAGATCCTCCGAGGAGGAGAAGGTGGTATGGGTCTGGAAGTGAAGTCCATTCGTTCCATGGTTGCTTCCTACAATGAAACAAAAAAAGTAAGAATTAGAAAATGGACATTTGTCTTTATCATAATGGTCACTGGGCAATATAAAGATAGAGTCCGAATTGCTAGACAATTGTGGTAAAAAAAATCAAATGATCGTTAATTAATCCACAAAAGAGGTTCCACTGAAAAAAGACAATATTTGTTAAAGAATTTTGGGAAGCCCAACTAGCAATAATATGAAGAAATCATGCGACACGGATCAGAAGGTTACAGATCTGTGCTATGGTACATTGGTTTTCTGGTGTCACTACATTAATTGAACTTGAATTATAATGTTAGCCATAATAATGTAGAGTGAAGAAAAATAGTGTCACTCAATCACAGTCACCTCCTTTCCACATTATCTCTCTCTCTCTCTCTCTCTCTCTCTCTCATTCGTTCTTCAATATTCACCTCTCGTCGTCTTTCTCCCCTGTCCTCTCCTTCCTTACTCTTTTCCGTTCCTCGCTTTCCCCGTACACCACCAAAGAGACAATCCACAATCTCTCTGATCTATTTCTCTTCATGTTCTTGTCATTTGAAAATTAGTTTTTTCCCCTTCTCTTTCTCTCTCTTTGGGACTCGCACAATTTCTTAGAATGGGTCCCAATTATATCTTTCATTAATTCCCCCCCCCCTGCCCTTTCCCTTCTGCCCAAAGATCCGGGTTTTTGTCCAAGTATATACATTTATTTGCCAGAGTAGTTTAACGCTCAAAATAAGACTGTGTCCTCGTAACCGCTATAGATCAATGCCGATTCCAATCGGCACCGACATAGCCATGGAAACGGTACACAAAACACTATTTTGTTCTCAACTAGATAATTTATCTAACACAAGATATGAATACCTGATTGATTCAGACTTGGATTATCATTGAATGCTGGTGGCTAGGCCGTGATGAATGAGAGGTTATTAGGCATAAAATTGCTTCTGTTAAAATGCACTTATTATGATTGAGAACCGACTTGGCATGAATATGCAACACAACGAAAATTAATGAATGGATAACCGTGTCAATGCCATTCGTACGAAGTCAGTTACTTTTTTATGTCAAATTACAATGTTATTCTAAATGAAAATGACAAATCATGGTTAAAAACAATTTGCCAAATATCAGATAAGTGCATGAACCAACTGCTTTTGTGAAGAAAATACAGTTTCATTGAATTTGTTGGCAGTGATTGAACGCGAAGTCTTCAGGCATTAATGTGATTTGGATATATGAGGAATGCTCTTACTCCCTTTATCTTTATTCATTTTCCCTTTTTTTGGTTTTATTCATTTTTTAAATTTCGAATAAGTTATTGTTACTAAGGACATTTTGGTAAAGGAACATTTGCTCGATAAGGTAGAGAGTAAAAAAACTCTTTCGATTTCGTACTTGAATTATCAGGAGTTATTACATATTTATATTACTTTCACTACAAAGTATATAATACCACAATGTATCTTGTATCATCGTGTGTTTTTACTCCTTTTCTTCCCCTTACCCCCCCCCCTCTCTCTCTCTCTCTCTCTCTCTCTCTTTCTCTCTCTCTCTCTCTCTCTCTCTCTCTCTATATATATATATCTGTCTGACTCCCTCCCTCCCTCGTATCTTGTGAACGTTTTGGAAACTTGATCTTATTTCTACGCATGTTCCTGCGCCAATTTGCGCTGCGCTTTATTACGTCAAACATTTAGGGTTAGGTCGCAACCGGGTTTTACGTCAGATTCTGGTTAGGGTTAGGTTGATAACTCTTTGATATATGTTTAAGACAGGATTTCGTAGGCAATTGTCAATTATTGACCAGTGGGCATTTCTTGTTTGTCAGGTACTCGAACATTGGCTCCGGTGACAAATACTTAGGGAATTATTTCGTCAAAGTTTAAGGTTGGGTTTAGTTAAAATTGGGTTTTACGTCAGGTCTGTCGTTGTTTGTAGGGTTAGGGTAATGGTTCAGTATATAGTGTTTCGTTCAGGGTTTAAGTTAAGAAGCTGACTAGTGCAGGACATTTTCGCCTGTGTATTAACGGAGAATAATGTCGAACTTACCTAGTCGCCTTGATGAGAATGGAGGATAGAATGGATTGCAAAACTGAGGCAACATGTAACACGTCATGATGACGTCACAGTCACGTTTAAAGTCTGACGACGTCGAATGGCGAGACAAATCGTTTAGGCCTCAGAGCTAACATGGAAATGTTTAAATGTTTAAGCTCGATTCCCAGCTTCTAGTGACAACTTTCACAAGACACGACGGATGAAGATATTTAGAAGCTGAAATTTCCCGGACTCACGGAGCCTAAAACTAAAAGCGTCTTATAATATTAAGTTTGCATAACACAGATGTCTTTCAACATTTCCTAAAGCATCTCTTCATCAAAGAAGAGTAAGAGAAAACTAAGCAGAATTATTCCTGTTTCTTCAAGATGTTCTGGCAAAGTACGATGCTTTCATCTTTAAAGACGTCTGAAGCACACACGAAGTCAGTATAAAAACAATAAAGTTCTAATGTTGTCCGAAGATGCAGAGTACAAATGCTACGCTCCAAACGGTCTTCGTCTGATGTTAAGGAGGAGGAGCTGTAATTATGACGGACCACCACTGAGAGTGTCATCAACGTAAATGATTCAACCATCAACTCTTACAAAATCAAAAAGTCAAGTCCAGAACTTTGATAAAAGGTAACGAGATCAATAAAACCAATTTTTGCTTTTTTTTCTCTCTCTCTCTCTTTCTGATTGAACAATTGATTTTCGAGTGCGGTCGGAGCACCTCCAACAAAGAACCATTCATACTTGAGTGAATGTCTAAATCAAATAATTCGGGCACGCTTCATCGTAATGCAAATGACATGTCGTTAAAACCCGTTCACGTATGTATTTTAATCTTTCATAGTGAGCAAACTTTTTAACCAAACGGCTTAACTCGCACATGATTGTGTGTGATACTTGATTTTCAATGTGTATGTGGCGTTTTAATGTTTCAAAAGGCGAGTGGTAATACGAAATTATTCGAATTTTGTTTAAGGTTTAGCTTGCGACTAGAAAATGTGTCACTTTGTGCAATATAGAAGAATTTTGCACCCCATTATTTATTGGTAAGCTGTTTATTGATGAATTTTCTTTTGTAACAATCGGCTACAAGTCCGAAACAGTGCCGGTGCGTCTATCCCAAAAAAAATGTCTAGTTTAATTACCAGGGGTATTCTCATCATTACTAATACTGCTGTCCTTCCTGAAGGCCCTGCAATCTCATTATTATTACTTCGACTTTAGCTGAGCTACCATGTCATCATAAACCGCTCAAGCATTCAATGTAGAGCTCTAGGCTACCAGGCACCCATTTACTACACCTGGGTGGAGTGTGGCAAAAGGACATTAGTGCCGCAGCGGGACTCGAATTCCGGCGACGTACATGTATTCAACATACGACGACACCACTACTAAATCTTAATGTTGACCTAAAAAATAAAGCGATTTTGAATCATACTGATAGTATATTGTATTAAGGTAAGACAAATTGAACATGTAATGCGCTGATTGATAGAAATTGCAATCCGAAGGGGTACATATACCCCTCACTTGGGGAAATATTCAAATTTAATAATGTTAAAATTCCGAATGTGAACGCACCGAGGAGATACGTGTGACCAAGAAGTTATTACTCGCTCGGGTACTTGGGAGGTACCCATATACCACCCCCTTGGTACGGGTCTTTTGTACCGAGGGGTGCATTGACATCCCCCCTCGGAGCCTTGGTTGTTGAGTCATGCGTGGAAGAGGGGTGAAACTAACGGGGGCTTTACCCCCAAGGGGTGTTATAAAGTGGGGCGCTCTCCCGCAAAGTCAGCCTTGATCCATGCAGAGGGGCCAATTTTTCTTCTTTTCTTCTCTTGATTAAGTAAGAGTTTGAATGTCGAGTTTAGAGTTCTGGGACACCATTTAGTTTTCCCTCTTCCAAGAAAGCATGCAATCCTTCGAAATTTACAATATCTTCATGTTATGACTATTAATATCCTAGGTCATTAAGATTGAATGTTCGTTTCACTGCAAGTTCTTTTAAAATTGGATCGTTGAGGGATCTTAGTGGTATCGCATAGTGTTCGGCGGGCTTTTGCTTATGATTACGTAGATAATGTAAACAATTTGATCAGTGCGCGAAAGCTTTAACTTTATTGTGATTCCCTAGATAAAAAAAATAACATGATTCATAAATCAATAATATTTTCATTTTTTTAGAGAAACACAAAAATGTTTATATATTGTGTGGTTAAATGTGTGGTTAAATCTAGAAATTGTAACAAATTCCTGCCTGAATTTCCCGCTCGGATTCTTAGTTCAAATCATGAAACGAGGGCGAAGTATTGAGAAATATAGATCATAACCCTGTGAATGAACTACAATGAACAATAGAGGTGAACCCCTGGCTTGTGAAATTGTCTCGTGATATGCCCGCGACTTACCCGAGCGCGGTTAGCTAGTCATTGACTCCCTTCGCCCTAACCAAACGCGGACTGTTATATTGAAATATGGATTGAATGGGAATAATTATTATGATTTACAAGTATCATTGTATGATAAACGTCCCCCACGTTGCATTGTACATGTACATCAACTCTCTATAGGATATTTTTGCGAGAGAGAGAGAGAGAGAGAGAGGGGGGGGGGGGGGAAAGAGTTGCGGGGAGGTCGAGAATTATCCGCCGAGTTTGTTGTGATACTATTTTGAAGGGGCAGAGTAGCAAAGTACTAATATCGTCTCGTTCAACAACGCGCAACTCCTCAGGGTGTTTTAATTAATGAATTTTGGTTTAGACAAAAATGAGAAACCACATTGATTTATAAATGGAGAGAAAGTCAACCAAAAAAGTGCACTTGGAACAATTCGGAATATTATTTTAATAGAATGAATAGCAGGATGTATTAATGTGAGAGACAGGAAATTGAAACGACAAATCATTTTTTAAGTAACTGTTAGGAAGAAAATGACAAATGATCGTGAACAGATGTACATTTCCGCTCTAAATAAAAGAAGGAATTTCTGTGATTAATATCCTGAAAAGGAGGAAAAAACCAGCCCTTCCGATTTCGGATAAATGGTAAACGTGTAAGACGAAAATATTTGTTTTTACAAGGTAAGCCTGTTCGTCCCGAGGACCATAAAATTATTAGTACACATACAAAGTCAAGCACCCATTTACACCTACATGTAGATGGGGGGTGGCAATTGTGGATTAATGTCTTTGCAAGGGAGGTTAGTGCCGGGCTAGGATTCGAACCCTCAACTCTTAGATTAAGTCAATGAACCACGGCACCTCCACTAAAATGTGCGATGCCCGACAAACTACACTAACGAATCAGAAAGGACTGTCATATAATTAAAGCCTATTGTAAACTTGAATGAAGAGAACAAAAAGAACAGAATCAAGTCCTTCTTTCACAAATAATTTTCTAAAGTTTGATGAAATATGATACTTTGACAGTTTATCTTTTCCTTTTTTCTATAACAATTACTGTATGTATATTTCCAAATTTATAATTCAAGGTCAGAAACTACCTTTTAGTATTTAATGTTCGTTATGCTACCAAAACTTGTTTGACAACTTATCTTTTCTGTTTTGTCATATAGTAATTGTTATGTATAGTTGCTTATTTATGATTTAAGTTCAGAAACAAACTTTAAGTATTTTATATTCGTTACGCTACCGAAAATCGTTTATATTTATATGGAATGCAGAAGACAATACATGTAAATCAATTCCAAATCATATCAAAATATGAAATAAAGCCGAAAAATGATTGAAACTAGAATAATTTTTTGAAATTCGATCTCATAAACAAACTTTACGTAATATCAAATTCATAACTGGCATTGAGGAAGCGATCCTTTTTACATTTCTTTATTATCAGAGAAGACTCATAACTTGCCTTTTCTTCTATTTTTCGAGAAAGAAAAGAAAATAGGCCTAACTTCATCTTCATCCTTCACAGATACTCGACGAATATGTATTTTGAAAAAGATGACCTCAATTTGGATTTAATTGATGTCGCTGAACGATATTTGCACAAGCAAAGGTAATGAACCTGACAAAAAAGGCCGGTTCTATCAAAGGCTTTTATTTATTTATTTTTTATTTTTTCAAAGCTGAAAAACCTTGGACTAGAATGACCTCCTGGGTAAAGTCAGAAAATAAAAGAATGACATTTGTGATGGATGAATTGGGCAGAAAGAAAAATGGCGTTTAACTTTATTGTAATTGTTGGTGTCAAGTTTATCTCTTCTTGGGGTATATTAAAGGGATGGTCGAATATTTCTTCTGCGTTATTATAGCCACTGGTAGCTAACCAGTAATAAACAACAATCTAAGCGTCTAATTTTCTTTTCCATTATTTCGTGTAATTGGCGCGAGGGATGGAGGGAGAAAGAGAAATAGAGAGAGAGAGAGAGAGAGAGAGAGAGAGAGAGAGAGAGAGAGAGAGAAAGAGAGAGAGAGAGAGTCTACAAGGGCATATTTATTCAAACAAAACAAAACTTTTCTTGCCCGTGTGCTTTTTATTTGCTATACAATTAGATTTTCTCTTACCGATGAAGTCATGTTGCTTATTATTTCATATTTTTTAAATAATTTTGATTTGTGCATGGAGTTTAATGAGTTGGATTTTTTTTTTAATCAAAAAGGTCCTGAATGCCTTTTCAAGGTTAATGTTACTTCCATTTATAATCAATATTTAACATGGTGTCTCTTTCCCTATCTCCACAGATTATCTTGAATTTCAAAGATATGAACAAATCAATTGAATCTTTCATAGAAAGATAATCAGAATCCATTGGGAATATATGACAGATTGCAATCAGAAATCGATTCCATCCACCAACGCAAATATGAACGCATGTGACAGCATTGATTACAGTCATGCCCCAATGGGAGGGTGGACGGGGGGGGGGGGGGGGGGGTTGCTATGTCTGACTAAATTATAATATCTCCATATTTGATACCAACTGATATAAAACTGTTTGTTACCTTTACAGCGTAGTGGCACAATACCAAACACGACACCCCGCCGAGTCTCATTTAAACTTCATCATGTTGAAGCAGATTTTGTGCGTCCGCTTCTGAATAGAATATGTTGTATGACACTTACTTGTAACAATTTTGATCCTGATTAATTACCTGTTATGGAGTCACCGTTATAAAAGCCTAAGAAATGGCCGACAGCCATATCACATAGAAATGAAATTGAATTGCACGGTAGTATGGAGAGAGAGAGAGAGAGAGAGAGAGAGGGAGAGAGAGAGAAGGGGTGGGGGAGAGGGCGGGGGGGGGGGGGTGATTGGGTTGCACAATGCGTGGGGCTTATCCGCCGACCAGTTATACTTTCGTCATACCGAGATATTTTTCTCTTCCGATAATGCTACTTGACCCAGCTTTCCCCCTCAACATCTCCCTTCCATCAAAGTGCATTCATATCAGGGGCGGATCTGGGGGGGGGGGTGTTTCGGCGGTTTAACCCCCTCCCCCCCCCCCCCCCTTGGACGGCCAAGTGAGAAGAAAAAAAAAAGAGTAAAACAGTAAAAACGGCGCGATTTTTTGGAAAATCCTGGATCCGCCACTGGGTCAAACACCCCCCTTGACAAAAAGCTAGATCCGCCCTTACAAATTATTTCGTTTTCCCCTTCTCCTTCCCTCCCTCTGTCTCTCTCTCTCTATATCTTTCTCTCTATCTCTCACTCTCTCCCTTCTTCTCTTTCTTTCACCCCCTCTCTTTCTCTCTCTTTCCCTCTCCCTCCATTTCTCTTTTTCTCTTCTCTCCTCTGTATATAGTACAAGTACATCCACCCATCTTTCTCTTCCTCTCTCTCTCTCTCTGCGCTGCAAGTCGATATTCCTGTTACAAGGCCGTGTTATCATTTGTCTTTACAACAAAATGTAATAATTGAGAGCATATACATATTCAGGTACATGAAACGATACGGAGATTGATATAAAGATATCCGATAGGCGTTACATAAACTGATAGATAGATGCAATTTCTGGAAGCGAGAAACAGACAGCGGGACAGTTTTTTCTTATTGAATATCATTTTCATCAACCCATTGTTCTCGTCACCCTCCCTGCACGACGTTTTGTTCGGCACCATAGTTCTAATAATCATCGCATGAGGGCGCAATAAACGTTGAACGCCACACCGGCTGTAAAGATACAGTTATGGATGGGTACGTATTAAAAAGGTTATTTTTGGATATCAATCTAAGTGCTCCCCAACGAATGTTGACGCAAGTGTAATCAATGTTCGCGTGATTAGTAACCCACACCTGATTCAATACATATTACATACTCGTGTGCACATCTATTCAAAGGATGCCTATTTTTAATCGTTTTGTTTACATAAATGATACATGGTTGGCTCTGATTCATGCCAGTTGACCTACGAATTACCGACCTACATGTATAATTCATGAACTTAGTATTCATCCCAGTTGCATTGGATTAAAGACGCAATACATCTTTATTGACAGGCTAACGTCTTTAAATGGATATTTGAATTACCAAGCCATTACACTGGCCCAATATTGAGATTTATGGTATAATTTCTCCTCAGAGGCAGTGCCAGTTAGGAGGGGGCATATCAGGTAAGTAATATGGGGGGGGGGGGTATATTGTCCTTGTTACCATACAATACATGTACCTTTACACCCCACCAATGGCTACATTTCAGTTTAGTACCACCACAATGAGTGTTCTTTTGCATGTGCAAAAACAGGCCGAATTAAAGGAGAAGTCCACTCTCACATTAGTGTGTTTCAATAAAAGAGGACATTATGAGAGAAACAAATTAGTGACAGTTTGAGTAATATCCGATTCAAATTTTAAAAAATTGCTCAAATTTTCACTGACTTTCATTTGTGTACTTCTATTAAAACTATTAACAACAACCTTACCACAGGATCGACTTTAACTTGATCTTAAACGTGTAAAACTAAAGGAACATATTCGGTTAACAAAGTACGAACCGATTTGAAGACATGTATCATCCTTAACATTTCGTGACGTTGTGCGATCTTGTAATGGATCGTGTACGGACCATGTGTAATATGTACTGTTGCTTAAACAATAAATTTATTGTTAAGCGATTTCTATCAGAAAATATGATGACATTGTTCATAATTTCACCCATCGATGTTCCGACCTGATTGTATAAGTCAAATATTGACGATGTTGCTATAAAAACGCAGTTTGCGGTTATCATTTTTTAATCGATTGAGCACGCATGTAGGACTCATGTATAATGTATTTCTCTCCCACGATGTTTAAGACATTTTTATTTTTTTTGGTATTTCTATTTGATTAATCATAGAATAAAGAACCGAAGTGTTAACGTCACAATCGGTCGTCGTCCAGGTTACTGGTAATAACCATCAAATATTGCGCATGAGGTTAACCGAGAAATCATACAAGCAACGGGCTGGATCGAACAGGGGAAATTCAGAGTTTGGGGAAGGTGTGATGACAACACCTCTGTTAAGTACAACATTGGTTGGAACCAGCTACTTAGGCAACAGGGCCAGTATGACGTTAAAAATCGGTACTCTAAGAAAGGCTGACACGTCGCCGATCGTTTACTATAAGGCGCTATAAAAACCCAGAATATACATGTATTTGGGAGTCTGAATCTTCAAATGGAAGTCGGTCTTTAATTGCTCGGAATCACTAATTAGCAAGGTTGCGGTTATAGAACTGCAATACTGTACGTACATGAACTGTGACCCTTGTGTTTGGGAGCTCCCTAATTAGTCTCTTTCTGTTGGACCAGCTCCCGATTATGAGTGGTCAAAAAGAGAGGGACTGACCGGGCCGCGGTAGGAGAGCAATTCTCATCTCAATAGAGAGAGAAGAGAGAGAGAGAGAGAGAGAGAGAGAGAGAGAGAAAGAGAGAGAGACAGACAGAGAGAGAGAGAGGAGAAGAGACAGACAGACAGTCACACAGAGAGGCAGAGAGAGAACAGAAAGAGAGAGACTGTGAAGGGGGTGAGATTAATATTGAAGCAAAATAAAGAAAAAAGTGGCGTTTTTTATTCTGCTATCTTATCAAGCTGGAAACCCCTATGGGAAGAAATTGCACGCACGAATGGACCATTTACACAATGGTGGATATCTAAACCGTTCTCAGCTACGACTATTGTTCATGTTAATGTTCCAATTAAACACAAAGTTAAGTTATCCCTGTGAAAAAGAAACTGCCTGAAATCCATTGGGAAGGATTGTCTGTGAAGCATATTATTAGTCTTTATGTATACTATGGGGCTTTGGAATTTGGAATCATAAAACATAAACAAAAATTGTCATGTACACATAAATTTGTTATGTGTGGGACGCACAAACATTTGACATGACAGTTTGTCTCTGAAGTTCTGCTATATCTCGTCGTATTTTAAAATATAAGGGCATTTGAAGACCGATTTTCTTAGCGAGACATTCTTTTTTCTTCTAGGATATCCTTCCAAACCGACACAACAAAGATTTTTTTTTAATCACAGATTATTTTCACCTCTTCCTTAACTCACCCTTCCCTTAAAGTCAACATTTGTCATTTACTTCTCGATCAATATATCCCACTAGGGGTTTTGTTACCCCTCTGGTATGTTCATGATCCTTTACATGTACTTATATCGAGGAGAATATAACAGAAAAGAGAGGCTTTTGAAGAGAATAATAACGAGGGCGTAATCCTTTGAAATAAAGGACGTGTTCCAAGAAACTCAGATTGGATACCCCCCCCCCCCCTCGTAACTGGGGTGTTAATTATCTAGGATTTCATTAATTAACAATAGGAGACACCTTTTTTGTTCAGCGCATTGTACTGGGTACATTGTAGGTCCGAGGTGGTACATGCATTTGTAGCCTCCCAGGATTTAAATGGGGGTATTCGTTTTCCACAAATGAAACAAAAACTATTCATCAGACGAAAACGGTCATGAGGGAATTAAAATTACATGTACAAGATGCCATTCGAATATAGCTGCAGATTAGGCAAACATGCATTAATCTTATATTTGTTTATGTGACCTTAAAAAGTTGGTGTTGCCCTCTATCAAAAATAGATATCCCCGTCATGATTATTATCATTTTGCAGTGTAACATACATTTTGCTAAATATCAGTAAACATATTGCATTGATATGTTCCTCCTTCTCAATAACAACAACAATAACCATTATAGAAATATTGCATCTTCAGCACCTACGAGGGCGACTTTTACTCTAAGTTTACTCCCAAAATAACTTCGCATGATTTAGGTATTTATAAAAACCTATCCTCTTTCCTTCATTTTTCACCAAGCGAACATGATTTATATCATATCACCTCCGTTCTTCTAAATAAATATCATTGGTAAATAAAATAATTATGAATTAACCTGAAAATGGACATGCACATTGCACTCAACATTTTGTTCCTGTTTTACGGCAAAAGCAGAACGAGTATAAAAACAAGAACAAGACACCATTTGAAATAAATGGTATCTTATTTGGTTATTACAATATGTTATAGCTTTCTCTACTTTACACACGGATTCAGTTAGTAGTAGATTACGCATAACGATACCAGTCTCAAGCCCTTTCCATTTAGGAGGAAAAGTGACCACATTCTTTGACCATAACTGACCACCGAAACAAAAGAGGACCCAGAAATGTTATTCAAAACGCACTTGACCGTTTCGGCATAATCGGTTGCAGATTGTTTGTACACGATGTACCGTACCATGTAACTGCGTCTATTGTAAGAAACATACCGGATTACAAGATCCTAGTAAACAATGATGGAAACAGCTACAACAAATCGCTCTAGTAGCTGGTAAAGTCGAAGTTTCATTCAATACGGTGATGGGGATTAAAACATGAATAGCGGACTAACTGGAACGCAGTTTCGATAACGCCAGGAGCCGAACAAAAGCGTTATTAGAGACTATTCGGATTAATGGGGGTGTCCTGCCTCGACATTGGCAAAACAAAAGTTTGTCATTAAATGCAAAGGTGTTCCAGGAATAAAAGATTGGGGCTGGATAAATCCCTGATCGATTTCTTTTCTTCTCGAATTCGATGTTACCGTTGTGCATGGCTTCTGAGTAAAAGTTTGGTAGAATTAACGGTGAAAGGGGGATTTCGGATTAGTTGAAAATGTGTAAGCATCGGTTTCGATCATTTGGCTTTTGGAAAAAAAAAGGATGAGTTTCACCTTTATTCCAATTACGTTGATTTTATAGAGGAGGTTAAACTATGTGTCACCAAATATAAATAAAAGTCGGAGACACCATGTCCCATTACGAAAAAAGATAAATACAGGCAATATCATTATTTGAGAGAAAGAAGTTTTCTGTTTTTAGATGAAGTTTCCAAAACGTCCTTAATTATATTTATCACCCATCTGTTATGTTTTTTTTTCTTCTCTAGACTGTTGTACCAATTCCTTCTTTTTTATGTCTAGAACTTCTTTGTTGAAAGACACACACATATTTTATACATTATATTTTTCTTCTCTCTCTCTCCTTTCTCTTGATCGTACTCTCTCGCTCCCCTCCCTATCTTTCTCTCTCGATCGTAAACTCTCGCTTTGTGCCTCTTTCTCTCTCTCTCTCTCTCATAGTATACCAAACGATGATGACGATTGTTGTGCCAGATTTTCCCAACAGATGAAAAGTAACGGGACATTCGTCTTAATCCGACGGAAATCTATCTTATTGGCACTATACCAATGAGACTTGGCCATTGAAAAAAAAATAGTTGGGATTCACGGTTAAGTCTGACAAGTCCGTTATCTTTCAAAGGGAACCTCTTTTTCTTTTAATAATAATGATAATTTATGGTAATGACGAACTAATGACTTTATCATTCAACATAATACGACAAAGGTTCTCCTAACGTTAACAAAACTAGTAATTACATTATCTCAGACGAGCTTGATACAAATATATGTACATTTTGATCAGTGCTGAGTAAAATTAAGATAGGTCAAGAAATGAGGATAGGAAATTACGCATTTCAAAGCAATGTTCGTAAGTATACCCGTTAAAACGGTGCATTTACTGCTTATACATGTACATCAATGTGTAGTGTATTTCAGCACGTCAATTTATAACAACACATATAATTCTAGTTCGAGAACTGGAGGTCGCCTTTCAAATTTCCTGACATATTTTTCTTAATTTATTTTAATTGACTTCAACATCTGTACTGCACACACCGGTAGACAATACTCTATACCGGTTAATCCTTTTTAATTGATATTCGACAGACTGGTGGTTTAAACTTAGCTTGAAATGGAAGTTCAATGGTCAACTACCTCTTGCCAAAAGGAGATAAGATAAATAGAGATTAGTTTGATAGATTTCTGCTGGCAACCCTGAGGTCGTCTTGAGTCTTGACCAGTTGTTAAGCTCTGGTAAAAGGCCAAATAAAAAAAAAACATGTTTAGCGTCCTAGGAAGGAGGACGCCCTTTTTTCTTCTTTTTTTTTCTTTCAAAATGGCCGCTCTAAAGGGCCGCTCGGTACATTTTCGCTGACAGTCGGGCTATTTTTCAAGATGGCCGTCGACACTAATATTCAAATATCAGAAATATTTCATTTTAGCAGTGTTTTTCAGAGTTTTTTTCTTTAAAAAAAAAAAAAAAAAAAAGAAGAAAAAAAAAAAAAGGAAGCGGGCGGGGACGCTAAACATGATTTTATTTTACATGGCCTTAAATGCAGACGCATTTCAAGCGAAATTTACTTTGAAAAGTCATCATTTGTTTTGTACAGGGCGTAGGCATATGCAGATATAATGGGCCCCTCAAAAATATTGAGTTTCGAGGTAGTTTGTCATATGTGATAGATATTGAAAGGAGGAGGGGGCGGGGGCGGGGGCGAGTGAGTATACGTGAAGGACATAGGGGGAAGTGCGATGGCTCAGTGGTTGAGCAGTGATCTCGAAACTGGGAGGTGCCGGGTTCGAAACCAAGTCGATGCGCTAGTGCCCTTTGGTAAGATATTAATCACCATTACCAAGTCCATCGAAGGAGACTGAAAGCTGTTGATACAATTGTTGCTTTAATACTTAGCAGTCAGGTAAAACAGACAAACATCCAAACAAAGAATTAAAGATAAACTAGGCATATAAAATGATATACCATGTATAAAGAAATGTGGCAAGAGTTTCACAATTTTAGGTTTTAAGGCCCAAGTTCCCACTAATATCTCCCCCCTCTCTCTCTCTCTCTCTCTCTCTCTCTCTCTTTCAGCTCAAATATAATTCACCATTTCCAACATGAGAGTTATATCGCAAAGCCATGTTAATACAGCGAATGCCTTGCAGAAAAGTAACACAAGTTTTATTTAAAAATGTTGATGTAATTCGTTTATATCCTGTCGGTACTCAATGCTGAAGTGTACGCGACTCCCAAAAACTCTAATAAACAGAGCATTATGAAAAGGTGTAAATTCGACGAAGTCTTACTTCCTTTCTCGGTTATCACACAATCAATAATTATAGACCAATGAGGGAAATGCAGAATATCAAGAAAAATACGAAAGTCGTATGTTTACTAAAAGATAAGAAGAAGAAGAAGGAGAAGAAGAGGAAGGAGAAGAAGAAGGAGAGAAGAAGAAGAAGAAGAAGAAGAAGAAGAAGAAGAAGAAGAAGAAGAAGAAGAAGAAGAAGAAGAAGATGAAGAAGCAGAACAACATGAATTTACCAGCAATAGGCAAAACAAATGAATTCACAGTTAGAGGTACATACCTATCGTCTCTTTAACATTTTTGCAGAAATCCGGCCCACCAAAGCCATCAACAAGAACATTATTATCTTTCATGGTTGGTCTCTTGTGCGGGTATATGATCCTCCAAGACCGCCTCTAAATCATATCCAAGTTCAGTTGGGAAGGGGTAATGCCTGTGAAGTCATGTCTCTTTAATGTTGCTTGGTCGAAAGCAGTCTTACAGAACGAACTTCAAGTCGTATTATCAGTTATGATGAAAATGGTGGTGACGTCGATTTAATTATTCATCAGAGTGAAGGTCTTCATTCGTCTTGGGTTTCGAATCCTGCGCCTCATGAGGTCATCAAATCTCTGCGAAATCGGGTACACAATATTGAAAGTCCAGGAAAACTATTGATGAATCCTCCGTACAGGAATACCACAGACCCCACGCAAAAAGGTCATCACAGTGCTCTCCGGTGGATAGTAATGTTATGTAACAGTAAACCGTGTTCGGAGGTATGAAAGCCCAAGTCCATGTCCAGCTGATCCACGCCGTAATGTTAGCCCCGTCTAGCGGGGGCGTATTTAGGATTATCTTTTCTAAAGGGGGTGGGGGGGGGGGGGGTAATGTGTTGGCGTAATCAACAATGCACTATCATTCGAAGACTGTATCACACATACAGCCATGTACGTACATACACGAATGGAAAATGTGTGTGTGTATGTTAAAAGCACTGTAAAGGAAGGGGTGTAAAACAATTACGAAGGGGTGACTTCATCTCCCCTTAGTACCTCGTAAAGAAACGGAGGGGTGTTATAACATTTCCCAGACAATGGGTCATTGACCGGAGATTACTGAGTAGAAGGCTATTAGCAGCTACACATCGGGGATAATCGGAAAACAACTTATGAATATTCATTAGTAAACAACAGGAACGGGTACAGTTGTAAAAGCTAGTCTTCGTTTTCCAGTATACGGCGACATTACTAAAGGAAGTTTGTCATACCAGCTAGGGAAGGATGGATGACGAAATCTTTATGAGAAAGGGGAACGTGAGATATAAAAGAAAGAGAGAGAGAGAGAGAGAGAGAGAGAGAGAAAGAGAGAGAGAGAGCGAAGGAAAGAAAAATAGGTAGACAAATATTCATGTACATGTATCTACAGAGAGAGAGAGAGAGAGAGAGAGAGATGGAGAGAAGGAGGGGGAGGGGTACATGATTTTGTTGGTGTCAGTAAGGGTACGATACATGGAAGTGATGCATTGCTATTATGACCACCATCTATTTTAAAGAAGAATAACCATGATTAAAATGAAATGATGTTTTTCTTTCAACAAAATATGTCAACCTATAAACATGATATCACAATCTACCATACCTATATATAATTATAACTCGGTCTTAAATCAGAAATGTTACATCTCCAAACTATGTTTTTAAAGGAAAATGTGACTAAATGAACGGGAAAATAACGTACTATTCAAGTTCAGGTATGGGTGAGAAGACTATCCCCATCTTCATCTTTGTTTAGTTTTGCACAACTGTAAAATGTAGTTTATTCAGCTGAATAATCCCTATGTCTTCCGTTAAGACACTCCAGTTCTAGGAATCGTTTAAAAGACAAGGGGGCAACGAAGCGTAGCCTACCCCTATCTCGTCCTCCGTGCTCATGGTGTGTGTGTACTCACTAATGTATTTGCTTGTAGTTTATAGATATAGACCTTGAACGACAAAATGGGTATGAGACAAGCGTCTAGTGGGGGCATTTAGAGAAAGAGAGATAGACATAGTGAGGGAGAGAGAGAGAGAGAGAGAGTTTGTGTACGCATGTGCGTGTAAAATAATGTATTTATATAGTGAACAGAGGGAACTTGATAGTTCACTTACTTATTCATCTTCCATAATTATTCAGTGAGATCATCGCAAAACAAACAAACACAGAACATTAGGAACGGATGGAGTTCTACAACAACAAAGTCATGGAAAATGATGAGAGGGGGGGGGGGGGGGCTGAGAAGATATTAGCTTGTAAGTGTAATAAAAGAATTGGCTTTCTTCACGGATGTCTTGATACATTTATAATTAATATTGGAACAGACTCTTCTAAAGAGATCTATTTGTTAATTTGACACCATTCTTAATCACCTCTTACTTTTGCATCCGTACATGTATTTTTATAAACAAAAATCATCATAATAGGGTCTGCGCGTTAAGACTAGCTAACCCGACGCAGACTCCTTTCTACGGAAGATGTGTAGTTAGTGAGTCC
This sequence comes from Strongylocentrotus purpuratus, assembly GCF_000002235.5. NCBI lineage: Eukaryota > Metazoa > Echinodermata > Echinoidea > Camarodonta > Strongylocentrotidae > Strongylocentrotus > Strongylocentrotus purpuratus. The sequence continues at coordinate 40,249,386 of NW_022145594.1, forward strand.
AGTCGCCTGCCTGGGGCCAGTTTCTCGAAACCATCATAAGTTCAAGTTCGTGGATATCCCATAGAAAATCGTATTGATTCTATACCACATGTTACAACGGGATGTCCAAGAAGTTAGAATTATGATGGTTTAGAGAAACGGCCCCAGCTTTTCATCTTATCATATCTCTTTTATATAGCGTATCATGACCAGGAACAATTTGGCCTAGTTATTTTATTAGGAAGGTGGGATACCATAATTGTACTTAAAGGGAGAAATGAGAGAGGAGAAACAGAGAGAGAGAGAGAGAGAGAGAGAGGAGGGGTTTACTCCAAGAGACATTTAAAGCTAGCGCTATTGAACACATTTACATCTCCATGTTCTTATTAAGATTTCTATTAAAACGCTTCGATAAATTTCAACATATTGGTATATTGAACACAAAATACGAAAATCAAAGAAAGAAAAACACATACAAATATATAAAAAATGGTCAGAAAATAAGGAGGAAGAATGAAAGTTCCAGTCATCCAAGAAAGAACCCGAGATACATCACATGTCAGTGATCACGTGATATACACGTATCAGTCACGATACACAATCTTCTATGCCATCCACACGTAGATTTTGGCGTCGATGGAATTGAGTATACCAGGAAAGGTTATGTAACAGTCGAGGAGCCCCCACAGGATTATCCACACTATCATGAGGATGTCTTTGAACTCAGAATTGAAGTCAATATCGATGGCTCATCCGTGTTCTGGGTCCCTTTCCGGGAACATTATGTAAATGAGAAGGGATTGATTCCCCTTCGTCAATGGATTATAGCGTGTGTAATGAGAAGATAGCACTTGGCTTCCTGGACTTACGGGAAAGAACCGTTATTCATCAGAAAGGATTGATAAATAAAAGGGAAAATGGATTTCTAGGTAATGAGCGGTTCGACTTCTACTTTAGAGGGTGAATTGCATTTTGCTCTTCAACCAGTTTGAGCAACAAAAAAAGAATAGGAAAGTTATGAATTTTAGAAGGTGCAATCAATCAAACAGAAAATGGAAAATTTGTAACGAGTCTTGCTAGAACCCCTCCCATTTGCCCTATACAAAAAACAAAACAAAAATCATCCAGAATACATGCAAATAATTATGTTATGCAAACCCTCTGTAATTTTATTTTCTTCTAAATTTCGTGGTAGTGACCGGTTCAACTTCTAATTTAGAGGGTGAATTGCCATTTGGTCTGCAACCATGCAGTTCGTCTACTATGTACATGTGGGTAGTGGACGAACCAGCTGTAGACTAAACGGCAATAAACCCTTCAAAGCCCGGCCCCTCCACTCAGTGTTATTTAGGGTAAGGGGGGGGGGGGGGCTTCAAAGCATGTGCTGGAGGAAAGTTCTGGACATGCTGTAGAAGCATCGGATGCTAGTATAGCACTTTTAAAGGGCAAGTCCACCAACTCCATCCTGATATTAAGTTGGTTTTAATAGAAGCATAAACATTAGAGAAACAGGCCAGTGAAAGATTGAGCCCCCCCCCCAAAAAAAAAAAAATGCTTAAAAATAGGAAAGTTATGGATTTTTGAAGGTGCAATCGATCAACAACACAAAATGGCAAATTTGTAACGAATCTTGCGAAAACCCCTCTCATTTGCCCTATACCAAAAAACAACAACATACAGTTACCCTGGATAGTGGCTGCCGGGCTCACGATCAAAAAAAAATATTGGGCAAAAAGAATTTCTATTTTCGGTTTAAATTAATTAAAAAAAATTGGAGTGGACTTTAAAAGATTATTATTATTATTATATCTAATTAATGCAAATAATTATGGTATTTTTCATGCAAGCCCTGTGTGAAACTAATCTATGCCACCATTAATAATTAAGAAAATGAAAGTTTATGATATTTTCTTGATGGAGGAAATTGGAGAGGAGCTCCCTTTTGGCAGCTTAAACAATTCCCATTTTCGAGTGGATGATGCCCAAGCGTTCACTAATTTTTTCTCTCTCATTTTTTGTTTTAATTCAAACCAACTTAATATCCAATTGAAGTTATACTTTTGAATTGTTTGGGGTCATGATAAGTGATAATTAAGTAGTACAGTATTAAGTAGGCTTATACAGAGAGGTCGTTACACCCTCTTTTATTACACAAATTGTGTGCAGAAAATGAACATCGTCGAATTTAACAAATGTATTAAATGAATAGTTGCAAGTGATTCATTTGGGAAAAATAACGATAAAAGAAAATAGAATTTAAGTGAAAATTACGTTCTATATATCTATAAATTTTCATATTTGTTATAACAACTATACTTTTGAAATGAATATTAACGTGACAGTTTAAAAAGACCTTCTTTTTTCATGTTTTCAGGCCACCGAAAATACTTCGTGTATAACTTTTTTTGGGCCAAAATTCGAACTACATGTACCTTTGTACAATGCAAATTGAGTCATAATCGCGAACAATATTTTAAAAATATCTTCTGTTTTACTAATACGTCCATATTTAGAATTATTAATCCTAGCAACATCAACAAAAGAAAATCGCTTCCAGAAATTGAAAACAAGAGTATTTGAAACTTGAAACTAGATATTACTCTGTTGTTACGAATGTAACAACAGTTCTGGCAGACACATTATCAACAATCTTCTAAGTAAAATCATCATTACTGAACCAAAATATCTCCCCGTGGCATGTAAAAGAACTTTGTATGAGACGTTCCCTCAAGTTTTCGGAGTTTTCAAGAAACATTATTTCGGTTTTATGTAAAGTTTTATTCCAGAAGATTGTTGATAATGTGTCGCTTAGAACTATAGTCGTAACAACATAGTGAACTCATTTAAATCAATTATTTCTATGTCTAAAACTCCAGTGAATAAAATACCACAAATTCACTACAGTGACAACATGACTAAGTACGTGTAGTCTTATTTGTTATAATGTACAACGTTTCCATATAATCAATGCCATCATTTTATATGGTCCGAAAACATGTTGCCCCGGGTTTTATTTCAGGCAAGTCATTAGCGTTAAAGGGATATGGTAACTTTGTCTCAGATTCTGAAATAAAATTCTGGATTTAGCTCATGATGCAATGATAATTATAAACCTTTAGGTCAGTCAGGAACCCCATGACATTTACAAGCCGATCGTCTGTCTGATTATCAAGATATTTATGATTGAAATTACAAATTTTGAAAACCGTTCGCCTGACGGTTTTCATAACACTAAAGTCTATTGGGGAAAACGAGTATGGTAAAACCGGTCACTCAAAGATTTTTACTTTTTTGAGGCACTTCTTGATCATTTTGAAGGGCAATTTTTTAAGGGCTTCAATATTACACCATATCACAGACACTGATAACAAGTAGGGCCGTGTATCTCAGATTTAACATTGTTAAACGATCCCTTTAAGATATGAACTTTATGCCAACCTAATGGATTAGGTTTAGGCTTACTCATGAATGTACTATACCGACTAATTGTAAACTAAAGAAGAAATTACCAACCATCCCCAAGCTGTTATGTATTTCAGCAATTTTTCTTGGTTTTCAAGTAGCTTAAATAGTGGTTCCCTTTTTTAAAGACCCACCCTACAGTTAACAAGTAAATTGTTCATAACCCTTATAAATTTGATGTTTGTTTTACAAGAATTAAAGGTAGACAGGTTGTTGAATAATCTTAGACTTAAGCTTTAATATGTCACATTCTCAAGAAACGTAAATCGGGATAAATCAATATTTTCCATACTTGAACAAAAAAATTAGTAAGGTTATGACTAATGTGTTTGTTAACTGAATATATTTGTAAATTGCAAATGAAAGTTAAACCGCAGTTCGAGATTACTTATTGCATGGCTTACAACACGACTGTCTGAAGCGGCGGTAAGTGAACAGATAAACAAAGACATTGCATGAATCTATTACTACAAATGAAATCAAACCTCAATTCGATATTAATTGCATAGCTTACAACACGACTGTCTGAAGCGGCGGTAAGTGAACAGATAAACAAAGACATTGGTGATATGGCTGATGTATTTGAGTTGGTAGAAGAAATAAATGGTGACGTGGGTCTTCTGAATGAGGCGAGTGAAAAGATCACGTGGAATCTGATCAAGCACAATGTTGGGCAGCCACAGGAGGAAAAATATGACGGTGATGATGATGACAACTTGAGTGGTTTTGTGGTCAGTTGGGTGGTTCCGAAGCTTCTTTGATGATGGCTTTAGCGTGTGGTTGGTTGGTTGGGCTGTCTGTTTGCTGGTTCCAACACGAACATTGGATCGTTGGGTTTCCTGCGTGTTTGGTCCATCATCATGAACAGTGCTTGGTTGGGCTTTGGTTCCAACGTTCTCTGCTGAGGTCGAGAGGGAACCAACTGCTGAGGACACTGTAGCACTTACTGATGGAATGGATCCTGGTGATGACACGACATGGTCCAAAGCTCGAATACTTGGTTGACCACCGAATGCAGCAGATCCGGTGATCATCTGTTGGCGGATTATCTGGTGGGCCCGAATGAACTTGTAGATGCGAAGGTATAAGCCTGCAATACCTAAGGCAGAAGCACAAAACACAACGGCTTGGGCTTTGGCATACACGTCACGCCCCCATGGTACACCGCCGTAGATATTGCATCCGTATACGTTCCGGCGTCTTATCGATGTCGTAATGAAGAAGAACGGCACATGTAGCCCGAAAGCGACAACGGTGCAAGCGACTGAGATCAAGACGGCTGCTCGTCGTCCAATTCGTCTTTCGAATGGCTTACAGACAGCCTGGTAGCGGTAGAACGCTATCCAGGTGGTCAGGAAGAGGCCAGCGTAGAGGGCGGACCTCCCTGCAATGACCTCGATGAAACACGCCCAGGGATGCTCACCGTGGAAGAAAACCATCACAATCTTCATACCGTTGATGATGCTAGCGATGAGATCGACAACGGCGAGGGCGATGAACGTGATGTCGGTCGCATTCTTAATTCCTAGACGACCGAAGACGACGATGATTGTTATGTTGCCAGGAATCCCAAAGGCAGCTGCTAAACAACCAACAATCAAACGGAGTATGTAGATATCAGTAAACATGGTGGAGGATTTCAGCAAATTATTTGCTAAATGAGAACCATCGGATCTTGAATGAGATTTTTCGTAAGAGTCCTAATTTGTTCGAAGTCAGGTATACAATTTGCATTACGGAAACAAAAAGATATTACGCAAGTCTATAGACGACAGAGACGAAAACCGTGCCTCAAAATGAGGAGATCCAAACATACCATCTAACTTTATATTTGCATCCAATCTCATCATTAGAGGTACGAAGTCTGAACTGCCGAGAAAATTCTCTTAATTAATGGGTCATGTAAAAAAATCATGAGGTTTTTCTATATAAAGCAAAATAATACTGTACCCGTCGAGATATGCACGAACACTATATTGCAGGAATAATGTCCATGTTTTCATAAACGGAAGTTTCCCTGACAGGGGCTCCACTTCTCCACAAGGAAGAATATCAAGATCGTTCCAATTTGGTGAACTTTCTTCTCTTTCTTAATTTTTTTTAATTTTTTTTTTTTACTGCCAATCAATATATCTCTATAATTACATTGCTTTGAAAACCTTTTAGAGTCTGACTATTATATTTAGTCATTAGGGAGTTCTTTTCGGTGCACATAACGGGATAAAAATCCATAACGTTTCAACATTTTTTTCCAATTCTTCTCTGTAAAACATCTCGGTGATACATTATAAGAGTAATACAAAAATGGGAGCAGCACATCATTGTGGGGCATTTTGTCATTACCATTTTATTAAAAGCTATTGACCACACATTCAAAGTGAAATAGTCACTTCACTTAGGCCTTTCATCATCTCGTGATGAAAAAGATCTGAAATGTATATTCGCAAAAAAGAAGCGATTTGCCGTCATCTTTGAAACCAATTTTGCTCGATCTCATACAAACCAAAACCGAGGTACCTTATCAATAACGAATTGCAGCCTTAAACTTTACAAACGAATCTTGCTTTCTAGACCTTCAATCTCCTATTCATAGATCGAAATACTTTGAGTTTCAGTTAGCATAAAGTCTTTCTGCCCTTAAAGGGAACCGGTATATTTGTCTCAGATTCTGGATTAAGCTCATGCTGCAATGATAATTATAAACCTTTAGGAACCCCATGACTTTTACAAGCCGGTCGCATGTCTGATTATCAAGATATGTATGATTGGAAATCGAAGCCAAATTTTGCGTTTGCCTAATGGTTTTCATAACTCTACAGTCTATTAGGGGAAACGAGTATGGTAAAACCGGTCACTCAAAGATTTTTACTTTTTTGAGGCACTTCTTGATCATTTTGAAGCGCGATTTCTTTTGTTTAGGGCTTCAGTATTACATCATATCACAGAAACTGTTAACACGTAGGGCCGTGCATCTCAGATTTAACATTGTTAAACGATGCCTTTAACTTTTGGCACTGAAAAGTTAAATCCATGACTCGTACAGTATCTGAGTGACAGAATAGACCGAGTTATGATATTAAAAGGGAAAATGTTCGTTTGCCATTTCGATTGGTCGTCACGATAGTGCTCTTCCCGGATATTCTAGCGGAAGGTTTCTTTCAATCGGAAAAAAGGATAAAGAAATTAATTGGAAATATGAAATTTGAAGGTCTCCAGTATATAGTTCATGAAAGGTCTTAGAAAGAGCTTCATATATCAAAAAGGTTTCAATTACCATATTCAAATCTAAATGCCAGCAAGCTTTTAATCGATTTGCGGGGCACTAGAGGCTTCAATCGAATACATGAGAGCATAACGGAGTAGAACCTATGATATACCTCTCTTTAGGCGCGCCTCGGTGTAATGGCAGGATGTAACATCCCCTTGAGCCTAAAAAACAGCTATGCCTCTCATATCTGTCAATATTATTTATATTATTTCCAAGTCAATCGGAGAAAAAGTGTTCTCATCTTCTGACAACCCTTAATCAAGTAAACACCTTTTTTTTTAATCCTTGGATATGGAAGTATGTGTGTTCTGTCTCTTAAATAAAGACAGTAATGACTTTTTAATGACTTAAAATCGTGTAAATGGAGTTGGGGCCTTCTCTCTCTTGGTGTATTCAATTCGAAGCTTGCTTGGTCGACATTTTATCGACGGTGAAGAAGTATAAATGTAATATAATGACACAGTTATATTCTACCGCACCGAGCTATCTCTCTCTATCTCTATTCATTCCAATGTTCTTCCTTTTGCCGCCCTCTCCCTCCCCCTCTCTTTCTCTTTATTTCTCTGTCTCTATTTCTTTACAAGGCAGGATTTGATTCATATAGAAATGTATCTACCTCTCTCTCTTCTTCTTCTTCTTCTTTCTCTTTCTCTCCCTGTTTGCCTCCCCCACTCTCCCTCTCTTCTCATTACTCTCACTCTTTCTCGGTCCTGCCTCTCTTTCCCCCTTTCCTTATCCAGGTTCTCCGTCATTCACTGCTGCACAAAGATCTCATTCTACCTAGCAACTCTCTTGTTTTCTCTATCTTGTCCAACTTTCTTTCTATTCCCTGCTTCTTCTTTTCCCCTTTCTTTTTTGCCCTCTCCTTGGTAATCCTCATTACAAAGTTCCTCGCTAGAGGACTTAAAACAGTCGGTCCCCGGGTTGCTTACATTACGTACAACGCAACACGCATGCTGTCTTGGCAGTCAAACAAAACAAGCAAAACAACTAACTCTTGGCAAATAACAAGGAGTGGATGGCATAAGAGAGAAAGAAATATTATAACATTACATTGGAAGATATGGTGAAGAAATAAGGCAGTCAGGTTGGTCTAAATGAAGTGGATGCTCGAGACAAGAAGAAGTAGAGGGAGGGAGTATATCCTCATGGCGCGAAAGTCGGTAACCTCTCGTAAGAGGGAAAATGCTGACTTTACTCAGTGATGATGATGATAAATAATAGTGATTAAAAATTAAAAAAACTTACCAATTTGCTGGATTTCATTCTTGGTCTTTGTTTCACTGACGGGCGGCATTTTGGAACACTTGGGCAAATGCTGTTACCGGCTTTCTGCATGGCCACGATCATTACCACTTGATCGGTGATCGAACCTTCCAGGTTCCAACTACCATCTGTTTTCCCTTAGAGCTAATATTTCTCCATTTTCTCAAAAGAATGTCTCTAAAGTATGAGGAGAAAATTTCGCATTGAAGAAACAGTTCAATAAACGATGCTTCTTTTTAAACGGACACCGACTTAAAGCGGAATGATCTACTTCATCTCTTAACGTTATGTTTTGGCTTGGATAATTTTAACGACGGAGCAAGATAGAAAGCTAACAAAAAGCGTGAAATTTAAAACGGCGCCTCAGATCCTGGCTATCATAATGTATCTACGTAAACATGTACATTAAAGATAACTCTCCTTGTGATTTCGACAAGTTTGAATGTTCTATTCTAAAACAGAAAGCAGTAAGTTCTTGGTCCTCCGCTCCAACGAGGTCCAGGCCTATATGGGTCCGGAACGAGCTTGTCTCCAATAATCTTCGCAAGCTCTCAGTCCCTAAGGGGACCTAATCATGACTCTAACGGTCTCTCGCGGTCAACTAGACCCGAAGTCTAGCGGCAGTCTGATGTCCGGCTTAGGGTACCGGTTCATGGCACAAAGGCGTGATGGTAGGGGCAAACCGTTACATAATAGACCCCTATCTTTTGCAAGCAGATTATACTAGCTCATTCATGTTCATCGCTAAAAGAAGGAAGTTGTATGCTTCGCCAGGTACCATCTTGACCATGATGATTAGTAGTCTAGAAAAACAGCGCGGCTTTCATCATGATCAAACAGATTTTAGTAATCACTTCAAGAGGATGTTTTAGTAGGCCATACAAACATTATTTTACATTATTAGCATATCATGTCCTAAGTTTGGAGGGGAAAATAATTTAATTATACCTTTAAATTTGTATTTAAATTTCTACGTTCATTCAGCTTTCCATTAATATAAAGTTGTATTTTCATCGGATAAGGTCTTTAAAAAGTAAACAGCGGTATAGATAGGCACATCAGGAGCAGGGAGTACTAAATAGGCCTACTCAGAGTCGATCCTATTCAAAATATGAAATACATTTTGCTGGGATATATAATATATTGTAAAATATTAATAAATCTGGTTCAGACACATGTATATGCTTGATATATTTTGAACGCATGATCTCATTGAACTGTTTCACGCTCTCGAATATTGAAAGAGATTAATTACTCAAACAAAATTGCTTATAAGGTCTATGTATATGACTAGACTACCAATAAACAGCTGGCCGAACTCGGTCACGCTCTAATGAACATGGTCTATTGATCACCAAATATTGACCAATTGTCTTCATTCATTGAACATGACCATCATAATTGTTGACATTCGCTTAGTTCACACGGCGTCCGTTAACTTTAGGTTTTATCTCAATTTCAAATTCCAATGTTGCTTTTGTCTATTGGTTTTAAGATGGCGCTTTTCGATCTCTCCGAGATTCTTTACGTTATAAAAACGTAATAACTTCATAGTTAAATAACATACATATTCGTAGTTTTAGCTTTGACGTTTCATTAAATTATTAGAGAAAGAAGACGATTCGTTGTACCATTCTCGACTCTTAATCCTTGTCTGAATTCAGTTCCCACCCCCCCCCCTTCCCGCGCGAAGCGTGGAAGCATTGACGTTTCATTAAATTATTAGAGAAAGAAGAAGTTCGTTGTACCGTTCTCGACTCTTAATCCTTGTCTAAATTCAGTTTCTTTTGACGTTTCATGAAATTATTAAAGAAAGAAGACGATTCGTTGTACCATTCTCGACTCTTAATCCTTGTCCCTACCCGCGCGAAGCGCGGAGGCTTTGACGTTTCATTACAGTTCTCGACTCTTAATCCTTTTTCTTCCTACGTCCTCTTCCTTTCGTCTTTCTCTCTCTCTCCTTTTTTTTGGCCGGCGTTTTTTTTTTTTTGGGGGGGGGGGGGGGACCGCCCCCACCGCTCCCCCTGGCTACACGCCTGTATCCTCTCTGTCTCTCATTATCCCTCTCGCCCACTCTCTACTTCTTTTTTTGCACTTTTGCGCTTGTACAGGCCATCCCCCCACCTGAAATATTCGGGGGATATATCCCCCATCCCCCATCCCCCCCCCCCCCCCCGGGATCGGCACCCATGCTGGTAAGTGTCCCTTTTCAGGTACGAGAAGTACCCCTTACCACCTCTAAGAAGTGTTCTTTTCACCTCTGATAATTGCCCCAAATTAAAATCTGACAGGTACACGTTTTACTTTGCTCTGTTTTTATTTTGATGAGTGCCACTGTTCACCTTTGATAAGTGCCCCTTTTAGTTTGATACGTGCTCCTTTTACTTTCATAAAAATGCCCCTTTCCATTCTGATAAGCGCCCCTTTTCCTTCTCATCTAATCAATCAAATAACCAATAATTGCCCCTATCAAAATCTGACCGGCGCCCTTTTTTCTTTATAATAAGGGCCCTTTCCCATTCTCATAAGTGCCCTTTTCATCTCTGGTGAGTTCCTCTTTTCAGGTGCGAGAAATTTCCCTTTGATATTTTTTCCCTTTTTTTTTTACTTTGACTCGTGCCCCTTCTCCTTTTTAATAAGTGCACGCTTCCCTTCTGATAAGTGCCCTTTTTCCTCACAAAAAGCTCTTCCCTTTCTCTTAAATGCTAATTTTCATCTCTGATAATTCCCCCTTTTATCTTGACACGTGCCCCTTTTCCTTTCTAGTAAGTACCATACTATTCTTGTCCTTGTTGTGACAAGAAGATCAAAGGAACTTCAGAGTGCTTTCGGATGACGCAAACGCTGTAATTCTGCTTCATATTGTCATGCTTGCATCCGTGTACACCCCAGAGTCAAATAATTAAATGCATATCTACCTTGGGTGGTAATATGAACGTTGCCTAGCCAGCCTAGGTCATCTATGTATACATATGTTTTTTGAAGTCGATATATTGGATCCCTCCATTTCCACAGGTTTTTCTTTTAAAGAAATATTTAAAAAAACCATTATACTGGATAATGATTCAGAGGCGGCGGAGCGACTTCCAAATTGGGGGGCACCAATAGAAAAGGGCACTTTCTGGAGAAAAAAAAGGGCACCTTCAAAGGGAAATCTCAAAGGGAAAATATACAATTTTGTATACACTGGTATACCCCTATTTTGTGATTACATTATCAGTGGCAAACTTAGCAATGGCCTGGTAACTGTGAGGCCCCAGGATCAAAACCGTGTCGATGTGCTATATTAGTGCCCTTTTGAAGGGTATTAATCCTCATTACTGTCATTTATGACTTAAGGGTGTAGGTCCCCTAGTTGATAAGCATAGTAGCATACACATGCTTTAGCATTCACGCAAAACAAACACTGGCAAATTATTCTTCAATAAAATCTGAGAATGTATACTATTATCTAGATCTATTAGGAATAAATCATCGTCAAAATAATTCCATAAATCGGGGTAAAACAAAAAATACATTGGTACAACAATATAAAAGTTGCTTGGCAGGTAGTAGCCAGAAAGGAAGTAACCCTTATAAGTGGCCGACCTAAAGATATATAATTAAAATATAAATATAAGTACCAGGTTACAGGGAAATGACAAAATACATCAGTACAGGGAGAAAAAAGTAATACGACACAGTTCCTGGCATATAATATTCCCGGCCACTCCACTCAGTGTTATTTAGGGTACGCATAATTATGCATGTTCCCTCCTTTTGAAAACACCCCCTGAGTCCGGTGTGTAAAGTCTTTTTTGTGTATGTACGAGCCGGTTTTTGGTGCGTGAAAAGTACCCCTTTACCGGACATTTTGGTAACACGCATGGTATCCCTCCGTTCACGGAGTGGGGGGGGGGGGGATAATATTACAGATAAATGAAACGAAAGGTTAAAAAAAAAGATTGATATTTTGCAATATTTTGACGGGAAAACGGTTGAGAGACTTCTTCTTTTACCTAGGCTTATCAGGACACGAGCACTGATTTCAACTGGTTTAATTTTGTTTGATTCACGCGCGATCCGAACTTCAAGGAAAATTAAAAAAATAAATTAAAGATACTATGTCCCTTTTGCAGCCAACATCAAATTCTGTAGAACTTTGCAGGAATTATGAATAAGGAAACGAAAGGTTAAAAAAAAAGATTGATATTTTGCAATATTTTGACGGGAAAACGGTTGAGAGACTTCTTCTTTTACCTAGGCTTATCAGGACACGAGCACTGATTTCAACTGGTTTAATTTTGTTTGATTCACGCACGATCCGAACTTCAAGGAAAATTTAAAAAATAAATTAAAGATACTATGTCCCTTTTGCAGCCAACATCAAATTCTGTAGAAATTTGCAGGAATTATGAATAAGTTATGTATGTTCTATCTGTAAAATGTAAACGTTAGCAGTATCCTAATATTCAAATTATGCAAGGAAACCCGTTTACTTGCTAGACTTCACTGTCAGACACTTTTGAGAGACTGACTGGCTTTTTCTTCTTTGGTAATAACATACATGAAATGAGCATGCGCATTTGTCTACATCAATAACCCACTTCTTGTAATGGCCAAAAATTAAACTGATTGAATCTTTGCGCAGCAAAAAACGTACGACCATTCGGTACAATGGTCTGAAAATCAGACTATTACTTACTGTATTGCTATCACGTATGTCGATTCGACAACTAATAGTCGTTATTTTCCCACTTAAAGACACTTTCAAGTCCCCCCCCCTTTTTTTTTAAGAGACGTTCTAAAATAGTATTATCTTTCAAATGCCGTTAAAGGAAACCTCATCCCATGAAATATTTAGTTATTCTGAGAGATTTATTGCATTCTTGACCATTAATCTGCAAGATTCCCAATCAAAACGTCTGAGAAAGACAGAAAGCAAGAATAATGTACATTTTCTCAGCACGACATGGGCATCTCAATTTTCTTGATAACGTGACGTATTATGCGAAGTCGTTTATCAAGTAAATGTATTCAAATTTATGGAATCTTCCTTCCCAGATGTGTGTGGTGATGAAGCATTTCATTCACCTGCTATTATCCTTTGTACATGTACTACAATTGCCAGAACGCAAATCGCATCGATAATTTGGTGCTCTTCTTGGGTGAAGGTTTCACCTAAATGAAATAGATTTGTCAACTGCTATACTTATTTTTTTTTAAATAAATGAGTTACAATGAGTTGGGGGGGGGGGGGGGGGGGGGGGGGGTAAGCGGACACTTTTTTTTTTTGGTAGTCGAAAAAAAAATCGTAACGACTCAGCCAACCGAAAAGTCGCTCAGTGGGGGGGGGGGGGGGGGGGGGGGGGGGGGGGGGGGGGGGGGGGTAAGCGGACACTTTTTTTTTTTTTTTTTTGGTCTCGAAATTTGAAAATTTGACATTTTTTTCCGTTGGGGGGGGGGGGGGGGGGGGGGGGTAAGGTCACTTTACGTTAGCCGTGGGCATAATTTTTTTTTTCTTTTAATTAAAAAAAAAAAAAAATAACAAAGGGGGGGGGGGGTGGGGTTTTAGTTTTTTAGGGGGGTTTACACACATAAAAATACCAAAGGGGGGGGGGGGGGGTTGAACCCCCAACCCCCCCCCCCCCTGCGTACGCCCCTGATAGCAGTGAAAGGATGTTCTTTTGTGAGGGTAGAATGAGGAACTGTATATTTTTTCCTCTTTCTTTGTCCGTGATGTTCAAAGTGTTACTTCCTGCATGCATGTAGTCAACATGGGCAGTTAAGTACGTTGACACGCATGGTCAGTCGGCGTTCGTCGTGTTCTCGTCCACTCAATCTAAAAGTCCCTATAGTTGAACGCCAAACAAGACAACTCCCATTTTTTAACGTAGCCAGTATGACGCGGCCTGGGATCGAACCCACGACCTCCCGGTTGTGAGGCGGATGCTCTAAGTGACTGAGCCAACACTCCGGTAATAGCACCTTTAGCAACCATCACATATCCAGATGTCACTCTGACAAAATATCAAAAAATACGATATGTTGGGATGGATATAGCCTGCCGAGCTACTGTAGCACGTAGATATACGGCATTTATTTCATAAAATTAAAAAATTATAAATTCATAACACTAGACTTAATCATGTCCAAAGTATGAAAACAAGTTGTCTGAGAATTCTACGTAGAGAATGGTTTTAAACTTCTTAACATTAATCATGTGAAATCATAATTAGTTTTACTTGTATGCCCTAACCCTTATTATGCCCGGGTTTGAAACACAGAGATAAAACTGAATCAGACCTGAAAAGACCCTATATGCCACCGCATCTTAAACTAGGGACTTTTAGGTTGAGTGGACGAGAACACGACGAACGCCGACTGATCATACGTGTCACTGTCAACGTACTCAACTGCCCATATTGACTACAATTAGAACATGTTACATTACTACATGTTAGATTGCACTAGACGATATACATGCATGCAAGAAGTAACACTATGATTTATGAACATGACGGACAATAGACCATTTTCGTAATGTAACCAAATTTAATGCACAAGTCTTTGTGTAGTGCCTCAATACAAATTATTTCATTCACCTGATAAGAATAATAGTAATGCAGTTTGCATTCTGACTATTCAATAGTCAGAATGCAAACTGCATATATCAAGTGTTGCTAGGTAGGTCAAGCCATAATGTTTGTCCAACCTGGCAACTACTAATGTATGCAGTTTGGATTATGTCTATTGAAATACTATTATTCTTACCAGGTGAATGAAATAATTTGTATTGAGGCACTTCACAAAGACTTTATGCATTAAATTTGGTTACATTACGAAGATGGCCTATTGCTGTGGTAGAATATCCCTTCGCTGCTATTATGTAAAAATGTGTAGAACAGGTGAATATGCATGTGACACCTGTTCTACACATTTTTACATAATAGCAGGGAAGGGATGCAGGCGCGGATCCAGGATTTCTTAGGGGGGGGGGGCCCAAATTTGAAATTATGCGAGCCAAATATTGGTACGTAATGGCGACCAACAGTGGCGTAATGCGGGGGGGGGGGGGGGGGGTCGGTGCAAGGGGGGCGAGTTTCCCCTCCCAGGCTTTGAAGTTTCATTATATTATTAGAGAAAGAAGACGATTCGTTGTACCGTTCTCGAAAATAATTCTCGTCTGAATTTAGTTTTTTCCCTCCCACGCGAAGCGCGGAAAATTTTACGATTTATTAAATTATTATAGATAGAAGACGATCGTTGTAGAGTTCTCGACTCTTAATCCTTGTCTAAATTCAGTCCCCCCCCTCCCCTCCTGTGCGAAGCGCGGAAGCTTTGACGTTTTATTAAACTTTTAAAGAAAGAAGACGATTCGTTGTACCGTTCTCGACCCTTTATCCTCGTCTGATTTCAGTTTCCCCCCTCCCGCGCGAAGGGCGGAAGCTTTTACGTTTCATTAAATCATTAGAGAAAGAAAACAATTCGTTGTACAGTTCTCGACTCTTAATCTTCGTCTAAATTCAGTCCCCCCCCCCCCCCCTCCCCCTCCTGCGCGAAGCGCGGAAGCTTCTACGTTGCATTAAATCATTAGAGAAAGAAGACGATTTGTTGTACCGTTCTCGACCCTTTATCCTCGTCTGATTTCAGCCCCCCCCTCCCGCGCGAAGGGCGGAAGCTTTTACGTTTCATTAAATCATTAGAGAAAGAAAACGATTCGTTGTACAGTTCTCGACTCTTAATCCTTGTCTAAAATTAGTCCCCATCCCCTTCCCCCTCCTGCGCGAAGCGTGGAAGCTTCTACGTTTCATTAAATCATTAGAGAAAGAAGACGATTCGTTGTACAGTTCTTGACTCTTAATCCTCGTCTGAATACAGATTTCCCTCTCCCGCGCAAAGTGCCGAATCTTTTAATCTTCATTTAATCGTTAGAGAAGAAGACGATTCATTGTACCGTTCTCGAAAATAAAGCTCATCGGAATTTAGTTCCCCCTCCATCCCGCGCGAAGCGCAGAAGCTATTACGTTTCATTAAATCATTAAAGATTCGTATTACCGTTCTCGCCTCTGAATCCTCGTCTGAATTCAGTCCCCCCCCCCCCCACCCCTCCTGCGCGAGGCTTTGACGTTTTATTACTAGAGAAAGAAAACGATGCGTTGTACCGTTCTCTATACTCTTAATCCTTGTCTGAATTTCAAAGATGTTCTTTGTCTGCTCCTTTTTCTTCCTACGTCCTCTTCCGATTGGAGGGGGACCCCCCCCCCCCCCCCCCCCCCCCGGCTACGCGCCTGCGGTCAGATAAACACATCTTGATACCTTGTCCGACCCCGGAAGCTCAGGGGTTTAAGGCAATACATTACGATCAGATAAGCATTCAGGGGCCCGCCTTAGGGCCCCTGGTGGGGTCGAGGCGGCGGAGCCGGTCCCGGAAGCTCAGGGGTTTTAGGCGTTTAATAAAGGTCAGATGAGCACATTTTTATGAATACCTTATTATTTTGTGACACTGGCAAGTCACTATTTGGCGTGGGGTACAGGGGGCGGAGCCCCAAAAAATCAGGGGTTTTAGGCATCAAATTACCGTCAGATGATCATATAAGGGCCCGCAGTAGGGCCCTAGATGGAATCCAGGGGGCAAAGCCCCCGGAAGCTTAAGGGTTTTAGGCATTTAATCACGGTCAGATGAGCACATTTTGATGCCTCATTATTTTGTTAACACTGGCAGTTAACTATTCTCACTTTCTTGCTCTCATTCTATTTTATTTCTCTTTGATATACTTTGTCAAGAAAAGTGGGGGAGCTCGAGGCTCTCGATCCCCGCCGTACCTCGGGCCCTGACATGTACGAATCTCAAGAATCATATTTTTTGCCTAGTTGTAAATTTAGGAATTTGTCATTTTTCAACAAACACATACAAACGTATAATTTACTAAAAAGTGAGGAAAAATTTCGGAAATTATGTCATTTCAGCATTATTTGTAATCCACCGTTGTGGAACTAGAAATAAACGACGTTTGAATTTGATTTCCCCCAAGCCCCCCCCCCCCTCTATCAGTACGCCAGTATCTCCTCTTTTCCTTTTTTCTTTCCCTTTCCTTCCTTCTCTATTATTTTTTTTTGATGGGGGGGGGGGGGGGTAAACAGCCTGGGAGGCAAGGCCCTTTCGGCCCCCGATCTCCTTCTTCCCCCTTTTCTTTTCTTCTTCCTCTTCTTTCTTTCCCTTTTTCTCCTTTTTCCCTTTCCCTTCTTTTCCTCTCTTTCTTTTTCTTTTTTTTTTTTTTTGCGGGGGGGGGGGGGGGGGGCCAAGGCCCGCTCGCCCCCCCCCCTGGATCCGCGCCTGAAGGGATGTTCCTTTGTCTACCTGAGGAACTGTATATTTTATGCGCACGCGGCATATATACTAGTACCGTACTAGATTTAGGAAAATCAAGCTTGACGCATTCTCGATCGGCGACTGAGACGACGTGACGCATGCGCAGTGCCTTAAAATGACGTCACACGTTGTAGTCAAAGCTGTCGACGTGCAAATCTAAAAGTCCCTACTAAGGGATAGAGCAACGTCGATCTGGCGCTGCTCACGATCAATTGGGCAAAACGAATTTTTGTTTCGGTTTAATAAAATTTGGAGTGGACAAAAAGGTTATTATTATTATTATTATGTGACAAACGGTGTTAGCCTGAACTAAGGGTTTCTATGCTATTATTGGTGCAGAGAGGGCCGCACCCATGCAGGGACTATTTTAATCATGAAGTGGCTAGATTTAATCTTCGCTCGGAAATCATCCTTTTTTCTTTCTTTTCTTTTAAAGTCTGTATTTTATCTTCGTTAAGGATCAAACTGACCCTGTTAAATTTTTCATTCTCATGTTGGAACTTGGTCTCTGTCGTATTTCGTCCACCTATATAGGCGAGGTGACTTAGCCCCCCCCCCCCCCCCCCCTTATATCTAGTGTAGACCCTATTTAAAAAAAAAATTAAAACAAATCTCACTATCATTAGAACTTTAGAAGCCTATAATGTCGATGTCGCTTTTTCAATCCAGTCAGATCAACACCAGTGCTAGCCTCTTGTCGATGCCCTCGCGCTGTTGGAGTCTCAAGCGCCTCGGTTTCTCTGACTCGCCCTCGCGCTGTTGGAGTCTCAAGCGCCTCGGTTTCTCTGACTCGCTTCGCTCGTCAGCATTTAACAGCGCGAGGGCATCGACAAGAGGCTACACCAGTGCCGCAGTAGTAGTACCTACGTACCGTACGCGTACGCGCGTTTCCGTTTTACACCCTGCCCTAGGCTTTTCTCCAATAAAATTTTACAAACCGACTGGTATTCGGAGTCTAGTCGTCCACATCTTGCCTCGGCGCGCGAGGATGTGAGCGACCGAGTCTCCGTACGTCGACTCGACGCTCTGCACACCACCAGAACTCTGAAAACGTCACGTAGCGCTAGCTAACTCTCTATACTAGTTGATCTTCCTAGTCGTATCATTTATTTTTATCCATTAATACGCAATACTCTAAGAGCGTGAGGATGCGTGATCAGCTCGCAAAATTTAGCCCAGCGATAACAAAACAATAATATATCGGGAAAACCGTCTTCACCGCTATATTCTTGACGTCGATATAAACAAACTTAGACTTCGGATACAGCATGTTTCGTGTAATTTCTTGCCGAAAAGCCTAGGGCAGGGTGTAAAACGGAAACGCGCGTACCGTACGTACTAGCTGCTGAGCGCCCGCTTGTGATAAAGAAAAGAACGCCGAAGGTCGACCAGCTGCTGACACTTTTCTTAGGTTTGTTTACCATGACAACACTTGACTGACTGAGAGCTCACGAAAACTGTTTCCCCCTGAAATATTAGTGTTGTTTTAAGATAAATATCACGATTCATGACGGGCTACTGATGTCTAGATTATCGTCCCCCAAAGAGCAGACTTGGTCACAACTTCAAGAAAGGTGAGTGTCTACTTGCTCTTCGTTGCCCCACGTATTGAAAAATATGTGTGCTGCTCATTCAGGCATTGCTTGTAAACGTGATGTACCACTCCAGCAAAGCATATAACTCCGGGAAGCTCCAACACCGGCGCCGCAGGCGTCGGAGCTTCGGTTGGTTTCGTTGGTTTCTCGTGTGGGCTAGTAAAACAGCCGATTGGGTGATATTATCGTTAAATCTGCAAAGGGAGTAATTACAATTCTTACATCATACTCATAGGTGCATGACTCCTCAGGGCTCAACTCCAATCACTTGAATGTATAATTTGAAGAAGTCTTCGATGGGAAAAAAAGGTTAATTCGGGGTAGATCTACTACACCAACGATTCTTTCATGTCGCAGCGTTGATTCTTCCATGTCGCAGCGTTGATTCAAAATAGCGATGAGAAGGTACGCATGCGCGGCAGTGGCGAAGAAAATATGAATATTCATGCTATCGAGCGCCGATCGCTCAAAATCGCTGAATCAATATTAGGCAAATTCATGCAAAAAAATATATTAAAAAAATTGACTTGAAAACACATCAGACAATTAGTCTGAACCGAGTCAGGAGCAAATTTGAAGAAATTATATTTTTAAATCAATGTTGTAAAACCAAAGATATAAGAAGAAAACTGACCAAGTATCTGTACTAAAAATCGTACATGTAAAATTGGTCGTATACATTCGACAGCTGAAAATGACGCGCACGGTTGCATTACGTGCGTTCTCGAATCCAAAATCATACTTCACACACACACTCTCGCCATACCGCGAATGGTCCTTCATGGGGAGCTAGCCGGCTGAGAGTTTGCAGCGATACCAACGCAGCTTCAGAGCTCCGCTGAGCGCCATTTTAGCGGGACTCGGAAGGGTTCGCGTGGGAAGGCAGCGGCCTAGCTTTTTGCCCAATCAACACTAGATCGGCTGCTGGCAAAATGAAAATAACTAAGATCGAGAACATCGTCGGTTTCTTAACTTTTCAGTGAGATAATTCTGAATTCTAATTGAGACTATATAATCAATTGAATCGACAAAGAAACCTCGGTAGAACTCTTATAACTATACAAAAGCTTGTTTATTTCTTCATTTGACATTTTGTTTTCGACCATTTTTTCGTGCGCGAGTCAATGCAAACTATGTATTACCAAACTTTCAACACGCAAGGAACGGGGAACACTCGCGGACCTCGTATCAAATTCGTTGCAAAAAAAAAATTCAAGTGTGATTTTGAAGCAGTGTAGAATATTGGCGCTGCAATGCGCAGAAATATACTTGAAAGAAACTTAATAAATCATACCTGAATTTTCAGAAAATCGTATTTGTATTAGTGTACCTAGATGTGACTTGTTTATAACTCAGATTTTATGAAGATTTGTTGGGAAAAAATGTCAATTTTTTCCGTTTGGTGGTCATTTCTAGGCTAATATTTAAAAAGTTACTTCAGTAATGGGCCCGATGTTTCTCTTATCACACTCGCATGTTATTTCTACATAGATTAAACATAGGATGGTTAAGGGTAAGACCGGATAACATTATAAAAAAGATATATCCTTCCAACCTCCCATATCCAAGTTTTGGGCTGATTATTGCCGACCCATCGCAGCAAGGCCATTCAGATTTTCGTACGCGAGCGAAGCGCCCTCTAGTGCCCCATGAATGTGCCTATCAATATGCACGAGGTTGAGAAGGGCTCTGTTTGTTTGATTTATTAAAATAGACCAATATCTAGAAGTGTAACCTTTAATCAGTTAATTGGCAAGTTTACTTTTAATATGTCTTTTGTTTTTTTTGGATTATAATAATAATAGTGCCATAGAGTCTAGGTCTAGTCTAGTAGTTTCAAGATTCAAGATTTATTTTTCCACTGACATGAAAACAATAGATCTTCATTCATGAACAGTAATAACAAGCAAGTTCATCATCAACAAGAATAAATTCATGAACTGTAATTAGAATGTTTTGAAGACTTTGAAAAATGTGGAGAAGCGTCTAATAGAATAAGATTGATTGTTTGATGCAAAAAAATGACAGACAATTTAAACAAGAGAGCCACACTTTTTATTCCTTTTACTTTTCCTTTTATGTTATACATTCCTTTTATTTTATACCGAAATGACGGGGAAAATACACAGGGGCTCGGATGAATTCGCCTCTGAAATGCCAAAAAAGAGCCCCCCAAAATTTGCATAGAGTTCAGTGCAAAACAAATTAAAGAGTATTATTTTCATGCAAGCAAGCTTAAAAAGTAGCCCCGCAATTTTTTAAACATTTTTTTCCTGGGCTTATTGCATTGTCCCCTTAAAAATGAAAACTAAAAAAAGTATACGAGAGACAATTGAATATTAAATCTTGAAAAAAGTTGAATAGTAAGTATAGACTGGATTAGAATTTTCCAACATTTCCTTTTTGGAACTAGACCTCTAGCCTAGGTCTATTTTACACACTCCTAATCCTATATTTTATGTGGGTATTCTGAAAAACAATGCTAAACTTCACCTTGTTACGATTGATTAGGCTCTAAGATAATTTGGCAATGATTTTCCGCCGCATCTGAGTTGCTAATGCATATTAAGTTAACCCAGATCCATTATTGTATTGCTGGACTTGAAATAAAGAAATAATGTTGTTGTTGTTTCATTGTTTAGATTGCGAAAGAGCCGTGAAAGAAAGGAGCTTCCTCTTGGGGCTGGGTTAGACGATGGAACAGCGCCAAGCAGGCGGAGGTCTGTTCCTCCAAACCCTTTACCAAGGTATTGAACATGGAAGATGATGATGATCAATGATGGTGATGATGATCAAGATGTGATGATGATGATGATGATGATGATGATGATGATGATGATGATGATGATGATGATGATGTTGATGACAATGATGATAATATTTATAATTTTTATAAACAATGAAAAAGTAGATTGAAGACAAAGAAAAGGAAACAAGAGGAAGAAGCAGAAAAATGAGGTGAAGAAGAAGGAAAGGAGGAGAATAAAAAAGAAGGATAAGAAGAAGGAAAAAAAAAGAAGAAAAAAACAAAGAAAAAGGAGGAGGAGGAGGCTACTACCGTATATCAAGCTGTTTGGGTGTATAGATCTTACATGTATGCCTTTTGCTTGGAAACTTCAAAAGTATATCGATGAAAATGATTTAAAATTAACCTTCAATGAGATTAAAGCACTTAACCTACCTTCCTATTGGGCTGTTTGGCACTTTCTCTATTACCTTGTGCCAATTATATTTCTGTCTCGCTTAATTTCTTATGTTTTATAAATGTATTGCTTCATAGGATTGACAGCCCCTCACAGACAGAGAGCCTCCGCCTCACATCGCCTGAACTCAGGGGGAGCCATTACTCCAGGGTTCCTCCTGTCCAAGGTCTCCCATCCCACAGGTATGCTAGAAGGCAATTTTTGCTTCCACAACTACAGTATTGGCCAATGAGGGCAGCACCCCGGCCGTGGGTTTATTTTGCAAAGGCACTTCCGGTTCCCATACAAATACAATATAGGTCGAGAACTGGGAAGTTTGATAAGTTACAAATTATGATGGTGCCAGCCTAGATCTCATCAAATCTTCAGGGGAGTTCATGAAGCCTGAACGATAGTTTAGCAAAATGACGAATTAGTTGACACTGCTTTACATTTTCAATGGAAGCCGGAAGAAACCTTGTCTTATCGTCTTCTCCAGTATCGTATCTGCTCATGTGCTGACCTGCAGGAAGGTTGCCATCTACAGTTGAACATTGTACTGGCGGTAGGGTAAATTGATGTGGTAGCCTGTTAGTTCAATGCGCTATCACATTAAGTCTTTACCAGCTTTGGTTGTCAAATGGAATAAACAGTGCCTTGAAACAGTAGACTTTTGGTGCATCTTCAGACAGTGAAGCTGTTAAGAGATCCAGTTGAGATATTATGGCCTGTTAGATATAGCAAGGAAAGAGCTTACTGTAGGAACTATCGGTTACCAGAGCATTGTACAAGGAGAGCCAGTTTACCTCCAGTTTACCTCCAGACAAACTGTTTTATTAGTTCTGGCATTAGCATTTATGTTATAAGATAATTTAGAGTTACTGCAGGTTGCATTGGTATTCATTGTTGTTTGTTGATTGAATTTTCAGTGCTGATGAATGCTTTCTCTTTTTGTAGACCGCAGTCGGACGATAGACTCAGTTTAAAAAGTCACAACTCAGAAACAACTCCAGAGCCACCCCTTGCCCCTCAAAGTTATGCAGCTCCCCCCTACATCTCAAATGGAACAGCCCACTCAGCACCAGAGCCAGCATACAGAGAGGTGCCAGCCTGGGATCAGTACACTGGCAGGCGGGCAGGGACAGAGAGGAGAGAAATGAGGGACGGGAGGAGAGGGAAGAAGTACTATGTGAGGCAGGGTAGTAGAGGTTTTGAAGATGATGCAGAAGAGCTCATCTATGCTAATCATCTCGAGACGGTGGATGCACGGAGGAGGGACCGGTATCCTGATAGCTGGAGCAGGGGTGAGGGACCTAGACTGGTGGAGTATGATGATGTCCTTGGCCCAATAGAACTGCCAAGGGTTCCAACACAAAGACAGGTAAGGAATGTCTTACTCTCACCTTAATAAGGGATAGTTTTAGATTAAATGCCTGTGGGTGAGGGGGCCATTTTCAAATAAGTCTACATATAAGATTCATTAGGGTAGTGGAAAAGAAAAAAATAGCATTTGGGGATGGCAGAATGAAGGCCGCCAAGCAGGCATGCAAGCTGGCACCTCTCTGTATGCTGGCTTGATGATGATTCACAGCATTTGTATGGCGCCATATATCTGTTTAAAAAAACATTCAAAGGTGCGAGCTCCTCCAATAAAGTTAGCATTTAAATGTCTGAAGGAAGATGTGAGTTTTTAGTGAAGCTTTGAAGTGGTCAAGGTTGTCGGAAAATGCTTCTGTGCTGATTGGGCTATTCCATTTGAGATGAAGGGGGGAGCTGCATAACTTAGAGGGGCAAGCAACAAAAACCCAACCCAAAGCCCTTTTTTGGGAAGGGGGTTCAGACTGAACTTTTTAGTGTCTCCTTTACATGAGTCGTACATTAAAATTGTAGATCTTGGGCATCCATGGGTCCCGGGCGTTTGTTAGTGTCAAGCCCTGCCCCTGGCACTGTACTGGTCTTTCCATTCCTGCCCAAGAAAACTTGGGGCTTGATCAGCCTGTAGCCATCTCTGATCCCACGAACCTAATCAATTAAATGATGAACAATGGTCCTCTCCCTTTTTGAGAGTAATTAACAATATCATTCTACCCCTCATTGAATTTCTTGTCATTTTGCCAATTAGCGGGGATCCTACATTGAAGTGAGTCACTCGTCAGTTTCCATGTGCAGAAGGGCATAATTCGCTGACACCAGACTTGGTGGAAAAAACATTAATGGGAGTACAAACCCGTTGGCCAGTCAAGAATTACCCCCTTATCTCTCGGAGAGTCTAGCTTCGGATCCCGCTTCGGATCGGGTGAGGGGAAAAGCAAAGCATTACATAAGGTCGAATGGTCAGGCTAACCCTGGTGATTGACAACATCTGTTATTGGGTAAACACCCGAATGGTGTTGAATTCCCCATGAGAGCTGACTACTGAGTGTTTTTAATGTGTAACATTGTAACTTTAATTCAATGTCATGTCTCATACAATATTTAGGAGTCCAGTGCTGTATTACGCATGCATGATGAGCTGTTTGCCCGGACATTCTTAGAGTACTTCCTAACGAGCTGTCTCCAAGATGACATGGTACTTGAAGTTGCTGTCGATGTCATGTCGAACGTCAGGGAAGAAAGGGTGAATTTTTTTATTTTTTATTTCTCACACATTTTAAAGGTATAGGCAAGTTCTGGTCATGCGATTGCATTGTGAAAGAAACGTTGTGGAATTAATCAGAAAAGGTTGATCATGTAGCATATAAGTATTGGTGTGTACTGCAAGGTTCTGGAATCATCAAAACGATAAGAAATTTGGCCCAGTCTTGGTAAAGTTACAAGCACTGTACACAGAAATATGTATATGGGACTACACGATATCTATCCAGTCCAGATAGATGTAATAATTTACCAAATATATCAATTAGTAGGCAGTTTCCAGGCAAAATTTGTATCTTCACGTGTTAGTCAAAACATATTCTTTCAGATGATTAGTGATATTGAGAGCTTCCATTTCACTTTTTAAGAGGGGGGCGTTTCCAAAACAGGCCTTTACCTTTAACCCCTTCTGTGACAGGGAGGAGGTTAGGGATGCAATGGGTGAGAAAATACACCATTTTTGTTAGCCTCTCTTAAGTATTCCAAGAGAAATTTTTGAAGAAGTCGTCTATCCAACGTGTGGAAATAAATTGATAGAAACAATTATGGTGATGAGAATAATAATACAAAATATTTGCATCACACATCCATCCCATATATGTGAAAGTCATCCATCCCTCATGTGGAAACTAAATGAAATATTGATAAAATAGAATAATTATAAACAAATCATTTCTATCACTCACTAAGATCTTAACTGCCAAATTTCCAGGCCTGTATTAGGAAAATCAAGGAGGAGGATTTTTTAAGAAGTCATACATCTCATAAAAGGAAATCACTTGATAATAGTAATGATGAAAATGACGACAATAATAAAATAAGCTCCTCAGGATCTCAAAGGTTGGCTATGCTGGCCTGTCCTACACATTAGAAGAGAGATTCTTCGAAGATTTTCTAGAAAAAAGCGGCATCCCAATCAAGGAAATAAATCAATAGAACAATAATAATGATTAGAAAAATCCAATCCAATCTTGCGGTCACAAAGCGCTGCACACACTGCCCCACAATGTTTGGGCCACTTATAAACAAAAGTTAGTCACTTCTCAGAGATCAGTAAAGTATGGTATATGTAGGATGGTAATAAAGTAATTTCTAGCAGAATTGACGTGACTTGAGTAATTTCTTGAACTGGTCAATGGATGAGGCCGTCTGCACAGCAGTAGGTAGCTGGTACCACAGTAAAATAATAAATAAATTCTGTCTCTCCCCAGGATCTTGAACGTCAGCTTTCCTGGCCAGTCCTGGACATGGGAAGAGAGATTCTTGAAGAAGTTGTTCATGAGAACCTTCGAGATATGGCCTTCGTTGAACTCAGAGCATCTATCAAGGGGTGAGTGTGTCCAGCCTGTCAGGAAATCTCTTTGGTAATTCAGTCAAACTTGCTTTAGTGACCACCTCTCTACAAAGACCACCTGTCTACAAGGCGACATTTTTTGTTTCCATTGAAAATGGTTTCTCATTGAAACATGTACTAAAGGAACCTGTCTACAAAGACCATTTTTTGTGTTTCCCTTGGGCGGTCGCTGTAGACAGGTTTGACTGTAATTCTCTTTCACTAATGTACTTCTGTTTGTGTACATGGAGGAATAAAAAGTATTTAAATAAAATACATTTGTTTAGTCAAATATTGGCCGCAGTTTTAGTTGAATGTTTATTTGGTTTTAGCAATTTCATTTGTAGTCATTTCAATTCTTGGAGTGACTTGTCGTAATGTTACATCGATTACCACAATGCATCCTTTCTGATGTCAACAGTGGCATCACTGAGCCCCCAAAACAAAACAATGATGTGATGTTTCACTTGAAACGAAAAGGATCAAAAGAACATGAAATACCCCCCTCCCCCCCCCCCTCCAAAAAACACAAACAAAAGCTGTAATTCTTTCCAGAACACAAAGCTGCCTCAAGATTCTGAGAAAATAATATACTGTTTTTTCCATCACAAAGCCTTCATACAAAACAAATTCCTGGAGAATCTTATTGCAAACTCTGGTGGAGTTAGATAGGGTGGTGTGAAGCAGTCTACTCAAGATGGAAAGCAGAGAGAGAGATAGAGACAGAAGAGTGTAGGGTCACTAAAAGCTGTCTTGAGTGAACATTGCACCTAAGAAAAGTCACATGCAAGTCCTGATTATCATGTTATATTTATTGGTTGAAAATCGAGTTTAACGATTTGTTTTCTGTGTTTAAAGTTCTAATAATAATAATAATAGTATTCCATGTTTATATAGTGCTCAATACATCGATCCAACGATGTACCTAATCGCTTTACAGATATATTATTACCCCGGCCATTGGATTCAGGCTTACCCACACACAATGTGTGCACATTTTTCCACTCCCTGCATGGGGAGCATTCCAGCCAGGTGCCATTTTAAAAGTGCACACTTGCTCGTCCAACCACATGAACTTTCGCATCCTACCGGGTACCCATTTAACACCTGGGTGGAGAGTAGCAAGTGCAGGTAAATATCTTACCAAAGGATATTAGTGCTGTGACTGGATTCGACCCCTCGACCTTCGCATCTCCAGTCAAGCGCCTTAAACCACTCGACCACGACACTCCTGTACAATGCAACCCTCTATGTAAGAGAGCCCTCAAATTTACCTTCAATGTTATACTTTTCCTCCTTCACCTTAGATTCTGGAGCATGGTCTTAGAAACCCCCTCCATCTACAAACCCATCGCAAGAGACCTCCTGAGGGAGGTGATCGACGATGAGGTAGCGTCCGTCGTACCTGAAGCCATCTCAGAGCTCGTCACAGAATACTTCGTCCAGAAAGATGTAGTGGTGGACTTCAACGTTATGTGTGATGAGGTCATTGCAAGCCTCCTGCCAGACATAGTAAGCATGTAGTAAACATGTAGTAAAGTATGAAGTAAGCATATAGTAAGCACGTAGTAAGCGTGTAGTAAGCACGTAGTAAGCATTTAGTAAGCACGTAGTAAGCATGTAGTAAGCACGTAGTAATCACGTAGTAAAGTATGTAGTAAGCATGTTGTAAGCACGTAGTAAGCATATAGTAAGCTTGTAGTAAGCACGTAGTAAGCACGTAGTAAGCACGTAATAAGCATATTTCTATGTATGAATTGGAGGTGTAGGTGGAGGTGTCGTGGCATAGTGGTTCATTCACTTGACTCTCAATTCAAGAGATGAGGGTTCAAATCCCAGCCCATTGCCAAGCTCTTTGGCAAGACATTAATCCACATTTGCACATTTGCCACTCTCCACCTAGGTGTAAAAGGCAACTGCCATGATAATAAGAGTACTTAGGAAGAACAGCTAAATTGTTATTTGCACTGTATATCAAAATTGCTGGGTGTTGTGAGTTATTAAGTCAGAGAGAATGCCTGATTAGCGATGAATTGTAGGGACATCATGCCAGTCACATGTCTGGCTGGTAGCTGACTTGGCATTTTCTCTAATTAGAAGTTGAATTGTAATGTGTGTGGTACCCTTAATGTACATTTTATGAACAATTACATGTTTATATCAATAAATATTTCAGTTTAGGCAGAAAAACCACTGAAATTATGGTAATTAATTAATATAAATGTACATGTACAATAACAATGCATGGAATGGGACCCCATCTATTTGTTTCTACTACTTACTTTTTCACTGCACCCCATTTAGATTCTTGAGGCTGTATATGATGAGAGCATTGAGTCGCTTGTGGAAGGTATCATCCAAGATGAGATAGTCTCCCTTGCCAGCAGTTTTGTGGAGGATTCCTTTGCAACCGGCAGACCTAAACTCCCAGTCAGCCCGGCGCAGAGACTACAGGATCAAAGTGAGGTGAGATTGACATTTAAAACAAACTAAATTAACTTCTTACAAATTGACTAATCAGTCCTAAACTTATAATGTAAGAAAAACGCTTGCACTGTTTCATGAGAATCACAAACGTGTGTATTGCTGATATTCTAACTCTCCGTCTATACAAGAACCCACTATTATTATTATTATTATTATTCAATGTAGTAAATAAGTTGTAAAAATTCAATCCCCAACCTTTTGCAGCAGTATTGTAGTCGAAATCATAATTTAGTGGCCTTTGCCTATCCTGTGATTACTAATCTGTACATAAAGAATAGAAATTAATATTTTACATCTGCCTTGTTTTTCTGAACTTATGGCCTCAACTACATCACTGTTTTCCAGTAATCCACGTTTCAAAATTTCAAATTTACTTCTTTCACTCGATAAAACAGATTGAACATGAACATCATTCAAGTACATGTATACAGTGATATCAAATCGAACAAAATATTACAAAACAAAGCATTAACTATATATAAATTATATAAATACAGAGTAGAGCCAAAAATAGATAGAGAACAGTGTGAAAACCAGCATTAAAGATTGAAAATCTTAGTTGTACCTGTCCAAGCAAGAAGGAGAAGAAGAAGAAGAGGGGGGAAATATAATTTGAGTTAAGTTGCTGTGCTTTTCTGGGACTAGAGTATGTGAAGGGCTAAAGAAAATTTGACAGGTGTAATTAGAAAGGAATAAAGGAGAAAAGCAAATGCTGCATGAATAACCCAATCCCAATACTTCAATTGTTGGTAAGATATATATATTTACTTGTCCCATTCCTTTTCCAGATCAAGGCATTAGCTGACACCTTTTTGCTGGATGCAGCCATCTTTGAGAATATGTTGGCAACTCGTCTCCTCCCCAACCAGCAAGTGTGGACCGATGAAGAGTATTTGGACCTTTACTTGGATTGTGAGTACAAGTTGAATCTTTATAGTATGAAGAATTTTTAGATCTTTTGATATGCAATGGTAATTTTAATTATTACAGGCTTCTTAAAGTTTGTTTACAAGTGAAAGATACCTCCTAGTGCCATTATTGTACATATTGAGGGAAAAGTAACTATTTTTGTTAACATTTTGCCTACCATATGTGAATTTGAAGATGCTGTAATGGATTTTCCCAAAGTTCATTTCAACAGGGTCTTTTTGTTCAATCTTTTTCTCCTGTTCTTATGATTTTCAAAGTCTGTTTCCTTCTTTAGGGCTCTGACGAAACATCCATCTAACTGATTGAGATATCAATATAAAATACAAATACCACTAACCCCTCCCTCCCCATTGAAGTTAACGTAATAAGTGCACCTCCCGCCTCCCCTCTCATAGCTTTTGAATACAATACACACTCAGTTAGATACAATTTCATGGATCAGATTCTCTTTCAATGCGCTACCTAATAGTTCAAATATTTTAAGCAATTTCAGATATAAATTTTTGATGACTTGTCACAGGACTAATCCACTACTAGGTCCATAAAATATCCTTTCTATGAATCTGTCTGTATAACTTTTCTAGAAGAAATAATCTCCAACTGTCGTTGTAGTCTGTGGATCGCAAGGTTCACGGTTCAAGGCCTGCTGTGGCACTTGTGGACTGTGGATCGCAAGGTTCACGGTTCAAGTCCTGCCGTGGCACTTATGTCTTTTGGGAAGAAGATGGTAATCTACATTTGCCAAACTCCTCCCAGGTGAGGTAAATGGGAAATTCAATGAATGCTTCAGCACCCTTTCATAGTAGCTAAGTCCTTGGTAATACTATGATTGCAGGGCTCTTCGGAATAACAGTATTAATAATAATGAGGCTACCCTGGGTAAATAAGACATATTACAATTATAACTATTATTGTTATTATTATTCTTTTTATTATTGATTTAATATATCTATTTTGTTGTTAAGCTCTTCTTTTGGATCAAGTACTTGGCCAGCAGTTGGAGGTTGCAAAGAGAAGAGACTACACGGAACATTGTCTTCCTCTCAAGAGGTTCCATGAAAAGATCACGACAAATTTGGTAAGTAAAACTGTCCGCCACTTTTTAGGGTTACATGCTAATGTGAAAGGTCAATTGAGGTCATATGTTAAAGTTTACCAGCAAGACTCTCTTGTGACAAATAACTTGGCAACTATCAATCTTTTTATGACCAAACCTGGGTTAGAGATGCACTCCAATTGCAACCAAACATGGCTTATTAATGCATTGAGGGTACCCACATGTTCTAATGACGTTAAAGGTAAAGTCCTAAGGATATAGTCTTGTCAGAAATAGGGGTCCCTTTGCAGTTTTCATTAAAAAAATAATAAACATAAACAAAAGTAATAAAATTTGCCCTAACTTTTTTTTTTTTTTGCTGTTTTGTTTATTGAATTATAGTACGATGGTGCAAGGGGACCCCTATTGCTGACCAGCTTAATATGTGCACCTTTATAAATTTTACTGTTATTTTTTATCGTCTCTTTCATCTTCAGGCGATAGACGTCGTCTTGGAAGAAATGACGGGGCACCTAGATGAAGACATGGCTGAAATGGATGAGTATGAAGTGGAGACAGACAGAACGTTGAAATTTGAGTCCCCATAAATCCTGCAGTGATGGATACCCCATTAAATATCTGGGATTTTCTTTTAAAGCCCGTCTGTACTAGTTTACAGGAGGGATTAGACCACCCTGCAAGGTCACTGACAGTCGGTTATCTCATCAAATCAGCTCTCAATTAAAATAAGCAAAAGAGGATCATGGGGGACCAATGGTCACTGATTAGGCATTGTTTTCTATGTAGAGGGAACAAGTAGCTACAAGTAGTACAGTGGGCCTTTAAAGGTGATTGAGTGGGGATTTTGGTTTTGGTGTTTTCTTAGTCTGTTATAGAGTTTATTTATTGAATAAAGTGCTCTTGTACTTTGGTGTTCTTGTGCAGGTTCAAAAATGTTCTGATAAAAGTAAATTTATTTACCTATCTGTTTTTAATGTAGATTATGATAATGAGAAGTCTAGAAAAGTTTGGATTTTATCAAAAAAATCCCTGTGCATTAGACACATTTCTATATTTTACTAAGCATGAATTCAAATTTTGCATATGTGAGGGAGATGTAATGCAACAAGATGTTTCCTGAATAGTGCAAAGTACATGGGTTGTGGCTGCGTGAATTTTAAAAACAAAATTAGATGCATTTATTTTTTTCTTTCTAAAGAATGACCAGAACTTGAGCACAAAATTTGATCAAAAAGGCACTCCTGTGTGTATGGTGATTAAGCTTCTTGACAAAAAGCAATTGATCAAATTGAATAATGATCAGATTTTGAACGACAAATCACAAATAGATATTGCTGTGTATTTATTAATACAAAATTCAAACAAATACATTGTAATCAAATTCAAATTCTTTATATTTTCCAATTTATTTTATTGAAAATATGTCTAATTTTTACATTTAAAGCCCGCCTGTACTAGTTTGGCCAGGGGGATTAGACCACACTGCAAGTTCACTGTCAGGTGGCTATCTCATTAACTCAGCTCTCAACTAACATAAGAAAAAGGGGATCATGGGGGACCAACAGGCACCGCTTAGGCATTGTTTTCTATATAGAGGGAGCAAGTAGCTACAAGTAGTACAGTGGGGCTTAAAGTATGTGAAGTAGGTTATATATAATGAGTCGGATCTGTTTGGACCACACAATTAGTAAGGATAATGCAAAATTCGACTTAGGAAGTGTTAACATAACTCAAATGTTTTCCAAATGGATCAAAGCTCATAAGAAAAAAAAGCGTCTTCAGATTACGTATAAATACATGCTATTTGTTTAGAAACATATTGTTATAGTTGAAGCTGTCATGTCTAGTAAATTTTGTGCTTGAGAATTCATTTGCTTGTATTTTTTTGCACAGGAATACAGGTTCTAGATGGAACATCCTTGTACTTAATGATAAACACTTAACAACAAATGATTCACAGTCAAATAAGAGTATGTTTAGGAACATTATGGTGTTGTAATAGACACAGTATTCATGAAATATACATATAAGAAATGATATGACATTTTTACACATATGAACACTGCCATACATGTGTTATTGTCTCCTGAGCACCAGGAAGGTGTCTAGTGTTAATCATGTCTAAACTTATTAAAAAGTTATTGTTTCATACTCAAGTATTCATTTTACTTTTGTGAAAAATTCATGGGACAATAACAGATTTAGTCATGAGTTTATCATGTTTAATACATCAAATAACTCTGTGCACTCCTTAAAAAGTGGAGGGGACAGAATACCAGTCGACCCAAAGTCAATGTCATGGTCCTTTGTTTTAAAGGAATTATTCCTATTTTTAGCTGTCAAACTAATGCTATGAACCCTAGATTTC
This sequence comes from Strongylocentrotus purpuratus, assembly GCF_000002235.5. Classification (NCBI taxonomy): domain Eukaryota; kingdom Metazoa; phylum Echinodermata; class Echinoidea; order Camarodonta; family Strongylocentrotidae; genus Strongylocentrotus; species Strongylocentrotus purpuratus. The sequence continues at coordinate 40,282,299 of NW_022145594.1, forward strand.
TCTCCTTTTCTGTAAACTACTGTGTAAAAAATATACAAAATAGATTGTATTCCTAAATTTGCTTTGAGAGATTCCTAATTTTTGCTGTGAAAAGTTTGCAGGTATGATATATGCCTTGTCAAGAGGGCAAGTCAAACACATACGTGATATTTTCAAAAGTTTGAAAAATGTCTTTCAGGTTTGTCATTTTCCAAATTTAGATTTTGAAGGTCTTGCCATCAGTAATACCGTCCGTGTATAATGCCTTCCATTTTTAACACAATTCTTTTTATACTGCATCCGTCCATATACAGCATATGCTAACTTGGACTGTCATTTTTAGGCATATTTTCCAATGCAGTCGCGAAATGAGAATGTTTAGATATAGTGAACATTGTAGTATATGCATGATGTAACATGTACATGTAGGTTTTATCTCATATTTGGTGAGGAAACACTGTTGATAGCGAATTCAAAAGACCAAAGTTAAATGCACTTCTTATCGTAAGTTAATGTGCTATTCACATGCTATATATCGGTGGATAATCATTTTGAAACAAATGTGTGCTTTACACAGTGTTCACTGGTATATACCAGGGCAAACATGTGAACTGACTTTAGATAAATTGGTGATGAGTGTGAACATCAAAATGACACAGTTGCATGAAACATAAGATGGACATGTTCACACTTGACAAGTATTTACGTATACAGCTGTACATGTAAATGCTTGACAAATCGGGATGAAATAGATGTAGCTGGGTGCAACAGCAGCTCCACACATATTCAGTACCGGTATTTGAGTATTATATACGATACATAAAAGTAAAGCATGTTATTTTTTATGTTGTTAAAAAAAAATAATCAAAAAAATATACAAAAACACTCCTGCAGTTTATATGTGCAAACATTGCTAATATTCGGAGTAGATGGACTTTGAATGGTGTTGCATTTCTGTAAGTGTATTTATTTAGTTTCAATGGAGTAGACTGTACTTCATATAAAGCAAGGAACACAATGGTGTTATAGTCATTTCATATTCTTGCATACTAACCCGCCCTATTTTGGTGGTGGGGGGGGGGGGGGGGGTGTACCCCTCAGAAAATAGTACTTGTACTATTCCAATCACCTCAGAGAATGTACAATACCTATAGGGCCTCTGATTTTATGGTATATTTGAATAATATGCACTGCCAAAATGTTTGTGCTTTTATATTTATTTTAAAGGTTTATCATGTTTTTTCAAAACAAAATTAAAATTTGAGAGTGATCATTTTTGCTTTTAAATGTTGTAAACTGAAATGTGAAGGGCCCTTTGTTTTATATAAATGTGAATATCATATCTGACAGTTTGTATTTTCCTCCTTGTCCTGAATTCTAAGAGCCAGAAATGATTGAAAAGCAGGGTATGTGTATGTTGTACGAGAGAGGGGGAGAGGGTAGGAGAGGGAGAGAGAGAGAGAGAGAGAAAGAGAGAGAGAGAGAGATAGAGAGACAGATAGAGAGAGGAAGAGAGAGGGTAGCGAGGAAAGAAAGATGGAGGGGAAAGAGAGAAGGAGAGGGTGGGAGGGTAAGAGAGATGATTAGAGACCAAGAAGATAGATATAAAGAGAAAGAGAGGGAGAGAGTGAAAGATGGTTAAAGAGATGACAATAGAGAGAGAGAAAACAAAAACAAAAAAAGAGGCAGATAAGCAGTCGGTATATTTAGCATTCTCTAATTAATGTCATCTTCAACCCTTAAAAAAAAAGCATTTTTAAAATGAATTTTATGTACAGAAAATAACTGGTAACTTTCCCACAGATCTTCAAGAAAGGCCGCATAGCCCTTATTTGAGATAAACAGACAACTTCGAAGAAGAATAGGGTTGCAAGCTGACAAGCCATGTCAAGCCAACTTATCGAAAATCTAAGTGTATAACCTAAATTTAAGTTTCATATACTTATCCCCCTTCTCTCCCCCTCTCCCCCCTCTCTCTCTCTCTCTCTCTCTCTCTCTCTCTCTCTCTCTCTCTCTCTCTCTCTCTCTCTCTCTCTCTCTCCAAGTTCCTCTTTCCATCTGTACTTGCTAGAAAACACTCCATCAATCTCTATATATGCACTCTGTACCTATACCCCGCACGCGAATTTTTTTTCCGTACTCGAGAGGGCAAATACCCCATGTGCGCATGCGCGTGGACTTGTGATTTCTCTGCTACTTCCCATACGAAATGTACATGTATTCGCATCTACTGTGCACGATTCGCGTTCTACGAGTAAACGATGGCATAGTAGTCTTCAAACACAGACTCTGATTTGCCAGTTTGACAAAACAATTACGCATATATCGTGCGTAGCAATAGTACTAGTATTCAAGTCTGAGTAGTTGTATGATTCAGACATTTTAGTGCTTACAGAAATGCATCCCAAATTGAATAGCATGGTATAGTAGTCTGCAAGCACAGACGCTAATCGGACAGTTTGACAACATAGTGTCTTGAGTAGTGCTTTATATTCAAATATGTGTAGTTTTATGATTCAGACCCTACTGGTGCGTGTATTGGAAAGGCATCTCAACTTGCAGAGTGGCATAGTAGTCTGCAAGCACAGACGCTAATCTGACAGTTTGACAAAATAGTGTTATTCAAGTCTGAGTAGTTTTATGATTCAGACCCTACTGGTGCGTGTATTGGAAATGCACCTCAACTTATAGAGTGGCATAGTAGTATGCAAGCACAGACTCTCCTTTGACAGTTTGACAGAATAATATCAGACTTGAATAACACTATTTTGTCAAACTGTCAGATTAGCGTCTGTGCTTGCAGACTACTATGCCACTCTGCAAGTTGAGATGCCTTTCCAATACACGCACCAGTAGGGTCTGAATCATAAAACTACACATATTTGAATATAAAGCACTACTCAAGACACTATGTTGTCAAACTGTCCGATTAGCGTCTGTGCTTGCAGACTACTATACCATGCTATTCAATTTGGGATGCATTTCTGTAAGCACTAAAATGTCTGAATCATACAACTACTCAGACTTGAATACTAGTACTATTGCTACGCACGATATATGCGTAATTGTTTTGTCAAACTGGCAAATCAGAGTCTGTGTTTGAAGACTACTATGCCATCGTTTACTCGTAGAACGCGAATCGTGCACAGTAGATGCGAATACATGTACATTTCGTATGGGAAGTAGCAGAGAAATCACAAGTCCACGCGCATGCGCACATGGGGTATTTGCCCTCTCGAGTACGGAAAAAAAATTCGCACCCCGCACGGAGAAACACAAACTCGCAGCCGGGGATTCCCCTTTCATTTCGCACGCACATCAGTTTCTTTTTTCTTTGTGGTAGCCCAGCCCTAGGCTCGCTGTACACTGTACAGTCGCCATTTTCTGCGAGACGAATGTGCACATACAGCCACGCCACCTCGCTTTCGAGTTCGATTCAGTGATTGATCTTGCTAAATTTTAAGATCTTTCTTCAGTTACAGTAGATGTACATTGAAGTCTGTCGACGGAATGCTGCCTTTGTTAGTTTGTAAACATGATCAGACTGAAAGTGAAACGAGACCGAGGTTAGTCAATTTCAGATTTTCAGATACCCGGTAAACTATAGAGTAGGCTCTAGATCTAGTTTGTTCCTTTTTATACTAGATGTAGCTCTAGGCTTATAGCTAGTTAGTAGTTTTAATACTTGTCAATTTAATTGTATGATGCACTAGCTACTACGGTAGACCAAAATTTATGTCTCTTTCGTTTGTTATAGCCTCTGGTTGGGGAGCCGACCCTGCAAATGAGATTCTAACGAACTATAAAGAGACAGAAATTTCGATCTAGATCGCGATGCATGCACACCATGCACCAGCAACATGTGCAACACATATGACATATAGGGCGCGTTTATCGAGGCTTGCCACTAGATATGTACATATCCTACCCCACTATCATACCCCACTATCGAACCCCACTATACGATCGTGATTTGCGGGATGTCACGTTTATCGACTCTTCACGATTCACAATAAAGGCCTTGTTTCTTCACAGCTGCTCCCCGGTGGGGTCACTCCTCCGCAGAGGGTGACGCATATGACCGTTACCACAAATGCAAATACCCCCCTATTGCGGTCAATTTCAAGGACATTTTGTGATATTTAACCCCCTTTTTTACGTCAAAACAAGGACAAAATCGTACCTTGGAATACCCCTATTTATAAGATTGTGAGGACACTTTCGCAAATTTACCCCTATTTTCCCATATTTCAAGGACAAGACTCGGCTCCGAGAATTTTTTTTCCCGGTTTTCTCGATTCCCTTTTCCTGACCCCTATATTTATCAATTTCGAGGACACCTGTGCACCCCTATTTTCTATATTTCGAGGAATATTTTGTCCGCGGACATTGCTTGAAATTGACCCCTTTTTCCGCGATTTTGGTAACGGTCATGCGGTCCGGAAGTCACATTGAGTGACCCCACCGGGAGCTGCTCAGCTCTATTTCTCCGAACCGGAATCTAGCCTGGGAATTCCTATTTGTATGTGAGGTTCAAAACAGCTTTGCGTTTATCGATCTCTCAGAAACGTGATTCTGGCTGTACATGTATGTCACATTCAAAACACACCTGTTTGCGTGTTTAGATATGCCCATATCTAAAGCTCTTTAAAAAAGGCTTTGCGTTTATCACCTTCTAAATTTGCCTGAAAGACGTTTGAGAAACCTGATTCTAGCCAAAAATTTGGTTGATAAACGGAACCATAGTCGATCAAAACTCGGGCCAGCCAGCTACTCCAGTCCAGGGCAGGGAGTCTCCCGCGTCGTAGCTCCCTGTAGCTATTACTATCCTGGCTGTGTTGATTCTCAACATTTCAAAAACCACTGTACAAAGTTCACCGAGTATGATGCAGGTGCCACCCCCCCCCCCCCCCCTCCGATCTACACCTAATTGTTGGCGGGAAAAATTGTCACTGATCTCCCCTACCTAGTTTCTTCTTTCCCTTTCATTCCTCTTTCCCTTCCCCTTCCCCTTCTCATTCTCTCCTCTTTCCCTTTCCCTTCCCTAATTCCTTCTCTCTCTTTTAGGTTTGCAGGGGGGGGGGGGGGCGGAGGCAAGGGGCTTTCAGCCTCCCCCCGATCCACACGTTGTTGGCGGGATTAATTGCAACTGATCTCCCCTTCTTTTCATCCTTTCTTTTTTCTTCCTCTTTTGTTCCTTCCCTTTATTTCTTTCCCTCTCCCTTCTTTTCCTCTCTCCCTTCTTTTCCTCTCTTCCTTCTTTTCCTTTTCTCTCTCTCTGTCTCCTTTTTTGTTGCCGGGGGGAGGGAGGGGGGGGGGGGGGGGCAAGGCCTGCTCTGCCCCCCTGGATCCATGCCTGCCCTGACATGTAGGCTTCTAAATAAGCATTTTTTTGCCTGACAGCCATGACTGTAAAATTGGTAATTTTTCAATGTCCAACAAATGCAAAAAAAGTATAATTTACAAAAAAGTGAGAACAAAAATAGAGATTTGTCACCACCCCCCCGACCCCACCACCTCACGACCCCCCAGGATTGCCGCCCCTGAACACCACCACCATCATCAACAACAACAAAAACAAAACAATAATGATAATATTTGGCGTATAAGTTATATCACTGCGTGTGAACGAAGATATTTAGCTCGTTGTTATGCGCATGCAGGATACCAAACCATGCATACAAGAAGTTTGCATAATTTTTGACTGATAGCTACAGTTTGAGGTGGAGACCTATATAGCGTAGAGACGGTCCTGAGCGACGACGTCGACATCAAAGCCCTAAACGGAGGATTCCTGATGTATGATGTGATCCAAATCCAGGTGGAAAATGCGATTATGATTAAAATTAGTAAAAAGTTGGGCTAAAATTCCTTTGCTAAGAATGGATATGAAACTGCTAAAAAAAATGGATACGATTAAAGTACACTGTCTAGATCTAGCACCTTCTTCAGTGACAATTGATGACACCTACAGTAAATAGCAGTAAAATACAATCTTTTCATTAACTTACCGATGTTAGAAAGAATATTTTGAAAATTAAAATTGTGAGTCTACTGTCAAACTTGCCGATCAGCCATTTCGTATTCATTGTTTGCATTAGGGTGCAATTGTGTGCAGAGTATGTGTATTGTGTTTAATACCTGCCTCTCAACAAGTATTCAGCGCTATAGTGCGCATTAGATATAGCATTGACTCTAGCTGGAGTGATTATAATATCCTGCATTAAAAATGTATCATTTTTTAAATAAAATTTCATTTTATACTTTTTTATGAAATTTATTATTATTAAAAATTAAATAACAACAACAATAAAATACATAAAAAAACAGGAAATACATGAGAATTTATCAAATCAATAGATAACAAAAGGAATAACCTGGCTCTTCCAATTTTGTTTTGGTATTATTATCCCAAATGGTCTAAATAATATATGTAGTGAAACTAATGTTTAAAGCTTATCAACACTAGTGTGGCTAGGGGGAATTAGACCACACAGCGAGGACACTGACAAGTGGCTATCTCATCAACTCAGCTCTCAATTAACATAAGAAATAGAGGATCATGGGGGACCATGCAACAGGCACCGATCGGGGAAGTTTTCTATATAGAGGGAGCAAATAGCTACAAGTAGGACAGTGGGGCTTTAAATATGAAGAATATATGATTTATGGGTAAAAATGTGAATTTTATTACCTTATTTACATTAATTTCCATAAATATACAAATGAGTGAATTTTTCAAAAAACATTAAATTACCATAGTAATCTATACACTTCACTTGACACGTATGCACATTTTCGTGGCAATCAGCCAATCATAGGGGGGGGGGGCTTAGAAGCCTCCCCCCCCCAGGCTATGCAGTTTCAAAATAGCCCGGGCTAGATAGGGTTAAGCTATTTATATAGATATAATAAAATTGAAACTCTCAAGGATCTTTGTTTCATCTGTTTTATGTACATGCTGTAGACAGCTTTGAGTGTGATACAAGTATGTATTGTCATAGCGAGAGCAATATATTCTTGGATCACACAAAAACAAAGCCATACAATATTATTATTGTTATCTATATCAGGCTGACTAGCAACATAACAAAATTTGACTAACCACCTTGGTAAATGATTTTTGATAATCAAGCAATATCGTATCTACAGTTGAAGTTCCCAGATGACAGAGCAACACAAAAACAATATTGATCTGTCATCCGAGGACTGGGCTAAATATATTGAATACACTGATTTATTGTACCACTTGGCAGCCTTATAGAATATAATTCTGAAACTTTGTTTTCAGGTTTTGTCACCCATGTCATATCACCATTTTCCAGAGTACTATATTTCTGTAGAATGAGAAGGACATCTTACACCATGGATGGATTCTGCATTCTCTATCTGCTCCTGATCCTCTTGATGAGATCTGGTGACGTTGAAACCAATCCAGGTCCTAACACTGCAGAAAGGTATGCATACCGGTATACTAGTAGCGCCTTCGGGGGTTAACAATGAAGTTAAAATCTGGTCCCTGTTTCATAAGCCTTGTCATCGATAACAAGTACCAATAACTGTAGTAAGCTACTGAAATGGTATCCACGCTCGCACACAGAAACTTTTTACACGTTTACCAATGGGGATTTCAGCAAAATTTATTTGAAAACACTATTGACCGGTAGGTGGGCATGCAGGCATCTTTTAAAAAACTATTGACTGGTAGGCGGGCCATGGCTAAATCATGACTAGTTTCGACTAATCTGATATCCCAGGCTGTAAAATTGCATGCTCGAGCGCGAAATGTAATACAAATTGTTGAGTATCACATGATAACTTCTCAGCCAATAGGATGCTTTCTAACTAATATCCTATCATACACAATTGATTTATTTTTCATTTTACAGTACTGTCAGTGAAATGGAGTTCCTGAAGCTGGCCCGGGACATTCCTCCATCTTACTACGAGGATGTAGGGATATCTCTAGGGATCCCCTATGCTCAGCTACAGGCAATCCTAAGTGAGAAGTTGAAGAACTTCAAAAATGCCTTAATGGATGTCTTCATGAAATGGAATGTCATGCAGCAACCTCCACACTCAAACAAACGACAGCTTTTGGCAGACAAACTACGAGAGATTGACTTGGGTGACCTATCAGATGAATTACTCAATGGACCTCCAATTCCGAACAGCACAGGTAAACAGATACTAATTCTTGCTTCACCGGAAGACATAGAAAACCGTGCATAAAACTGAAGTACCTGTAAGCATTTACTATAGAGATTCTGAGTGCTCTGTGCTCTCTACATTTGCCACAATTTACAGAAGTGTCAAATTTTATCAGGCCCCATGTACAATGTATGTTTTTATAATTTCCTAATTTAACTTTGTTAATCCTAGATACTTTCTGGACATCTATATAGTACAAGTACTTTGAGTGACAGCAGAATTTAATGTATACACAAAAATTGTCAGCTCACTTTATGTGCACACATTCTACAAACGAATTCTATTCTTTTGCGTCATTCCATTTTGATAACTGTAATTATCCTGATTTTTGCTATTGCGATATCTCAAGAACCACTTGAGTTATGAACTATAAACTTGTTGTTAGCATGTACATCATCAAAGTGGGATTGAGTGATTAGATTTTGGGATATCTAGGTCAAAAGCCAATTAGGGCCATGAGGGTCAAATTAAATTAATTTTTAGGGTTTTAGCCCCATGCATTATTGCAATGTCTCAAAAATGCTTTTGAGACATGAATTTCAAATTTGGTGTTGGTACGTATCCCCATATTGAGATAAACTGATTAAATTTTGGGTTCGGAAGGTCAAAGGTCAGCAAAATGAAATTATATCACCATATAAATAACCACTGTAAGCTGTTTTAGCTGGAAAATTAAAAAAATACATACGGTATGCGTCACCATATAAGGATTAGGGAGACGAGTGATCAGGTGTTGGATTATCAGGTTAAAGGTCATATAGAAAGATCAATCCACGTGTATTTATATATCTATAGGCGTTTTGTTCTCATTACAATATTTAAATATTGATTCAAGCCCTTATCTTAACTGAATTTAGGCAGAGGCATAGGCTGGAGATGCAGTCATATTTGTCTTGTTTTTCAAAATAAGATATGTGATTGTCAGGGAAACTCTGCATTGCTGAAATGTCCTAGGAAAAATTATCTACAAGTATACACAAATTACTCAGATTTTAAATGCACTTATTGAAGTCATATAAATTCAGACCAACATGTAGGACTTTGTTTCTTTGACATGCACCAAGTCGTAGGTCATGCTATTTGCCTCGGGCCTTTTCAATCCTTTGAGATGCATCAAAATATGTTACGTGTAATCATGCGCATATGGATTATCTATGTATTTTTAGGAGGGCCATCAAGACTGCTTGAATCTCAGACCAAACCTCCTTCAGCTGAATCTCAGACCAAACCACTTTCTCCTGAAATGGTTGAGCAGTGTGCAAGGGATTTCAAGTTCAAGTACAGGTCAAGTCTCTGTAAGATCAGAACGGATCCTCTCAATCCTGCTTCCACTGTGCAGTTTAAAGACATGTATACTAATCTCTTCTTACAAGAAGAGCATGGGACAGAGAAGCGAAAGCTAGATTACGATGATATTCTTGATCTCAAAGTCAATGGAGAGTTCCCCAAGCGGATCATGGTTCAGGGAGAGGCAGGGGCTGGAAAAACCACATTTTGTGCTAAGATTGCCTGGGACTGGATTGAAAAGAGGCATTTCAGGGAATTTGTGTGGGTCTTGATTGTTCCTCTACGTGAATTCAAGCAACACACTATTGGCACGATTGCAAAGTCTTATCTGGCCAAGAACAATCCAGCAACGATTTCTCAGATTACTGAGTATATCCGCTCAAATCCTGACAAGATATTCATCGCATTTGATGGGCTTGATGAAGTCAGTGGCAAAATCATGAAGACAGAATCATGTGAATCACAGCCTACTGATCAGATGCAACTTCAGCCATCACAGCCAAGTGCCACCTCCTCAGAGGCATGTGGAAGCTTATCTGAGACTGGTGATATTGAACTCAGAGATATTCTTTGTTCAGATCAACTTGCCTCTTGCCCAGTCTTGGTGACTACTCGCCCATGGAGAGCAGTAGAGGTTAGATCAGATGGTGATCTAGTGAAGCTCTACACATTCATTCATGTTGAGGGTTTCAACAGAGAGAATTTGTCAGTTTACATTCACAAATACTTTCCAAAGAATGATGATAAAGCAAATCAGCTTATCCAGTTCATCAATGATAATGATGTCCTATCTGAGAACATGGCCCACTATCCTATATATGTAGCCATGTTGTGTCTTATGTGGAAAGAATGTGACGAGCAAAAATTAAAGGGAATTAAATCACTGAAAACTTTTGCTCATATATTCAAAGAAATGATTGCCTTTCTAAAAGAACATTATGCTCAGAAAAAGGTGAAGAAAGTAGGCAGCCACCCATTTCTTGCCTATTTGAAACAAATCGATGAGCTCCTTAAACCGATTGCCAAACAGGCACTTTCTGGTCTGCTAGAAAATACCTTGATGTACAGTGAAGATGATTTCCAAATGTGCCCAGATTCCAAGGTCACTGCCTGTCAGGTTGGGATTTTGTCTCAGGAGGACAGAATTATCGCTGACGTGGATACACATGAGAGGAATTCTCATGTGCAATTGCCAGTCTTCTTCCCTCACAAACTGTTTCAGGAGTACATGGCTGGAGTCCATCTTGCTTTCCTGTATGAATCAGATCGTAATGAATTCAACAGGCTGATTAAGCGAGTAGTGATGCCGAGGAAGGAGGAGTTTAGGTATCTCCTGTACTTCACTGTGTCACAGAACAAAAATATCGCAACCAATGTAATGCACGCTTTGCTTCTGGAACTATACATGGACAGAGCGGAATCAGGGGAACTGACAGATGTAGATTTCATTGTTGATGTAGCCTTTGAGAGTCAGGACCCAGATGCAGCAGCCTTGTTGAAGGACAGTGTCGATTCATCAGAGGGGATTGAGCTGAACATATTCACATTCATGTACCGGTACCCGACAGCACACACTGTAGCTGGTTATGCGTACATTGGACTACATGTGGTAAGTTTGATCATAGTTTGATAAACAAAATTAGTTCATCCATTTTTGTACAAGTTCATACTTTACGTCTTTTGCAATTTTCTTACAGTATTATACAACAGTATAATGAAGGGGGTTTGAACAGTGACAATTTGGAAAATAGAACTGCAATCAGAGAATGATATACATTGATGCCCATATTTCTATTTGTTTGAGCAGATATATCAATTAGATGATCCCATGTACACAACACGCAAATTGAGCACATGTTGAAGTCATTTAGGAATTTTCCTGAAAAAGTATGGTTTTCGAGAGCAATTGTTCTCAAAGTCGGTCAGTGGTAGGGTGCATTTTTTTTTGCGGAAAAGGGAATATCTTGGAAGTATCACTAATTCTAAATCCAAAAAAGGGTTCTGATCAAGACAGGCATACAATGGAGCTATGACATAAACACATCCATAATTTCCAGGACTTTAGAGGGTGCTATTCATATCATGCATGACTATTAATTGATATGTGATATGTTTTTACAGACGTGTATCAATCAGATATGATTATTTATGTCTGGGGACCGACCTTTAAAGTCAACATCCAAAAGAAAAGAAAACAGACCCGAAACAGTCTTGACGGTCAATTCAGTGCACACGATGGGATCGTAAAGAATATGCATGCAAAATCTGAAACGAATTGAACAGAGAAAGGGACCTCATTACGAATAACAAGCACTGTGCAAAACGAATGGGATTTGGGTCGAAGAGGAATAAGAAAAAGAATTCAGAACACGCAAATTTACATGGCATTGACGAGGTCGTCAATGCAATTACATTCAAGCTATGTATTGACACGTGCATATGATATACACAGTGCACCTATACCTTTTAGATGAGATAAAATTTGGAGAAAGGGAATTTCATCAATAGTTTGCACATTTTCATCCCTTCCGAAAAAAGTATCTCTTGCCTAGGGTCAATTCTTGGTTTACAAATGTTTAACAGGGCACAAAGGAATCTGTAACTGTTTGATATCCTTGGCCCTGTGTAAAATTGGTGTTATTGATATATTACAACTCTTAATATAATATGCACATGATAGCTGTTGACTGAATACATGCGCTCATGCAGGTCGTATCAACTTTTTACTTCTTTTCTCCTTTGCGAGCCTAGATTTTTGCTCCGTATCCACCCTTTTAAATTTGTGATCGTGTTCCTATTAATATTTATAAATGATAAAGGTATGAGGCACCAGATGGTGGGATCTTAAATAATCTTCTTTGAAACCTGTTGTTAGACTCATACTGTCCTTTAATTTTGTTTAAGGCTCCTCTGTTTAGTACATGGTTAACTAAAATGAGATATTCCTAATGTTGCACAAATAGGAATTTGATATGAAATGTCATGGCAATAGTTCTTTAGCCTGCACCCTTATTCATTTCCTTTTCCCTCTTACTCTCTCTAGTTCTGGCAGCACATATAGGATATGCCTAACATCTAAGTGAACATCTATATTCTGTATCACATCAGTAATCACTTTTTCATTTTATTAAGGTTGCGCTCTGTATTGAAGTAGATAGTGGACCTACTATGTCACTTGATGTGGCAGAGATAATATGCTCCATTCCATCCTTGAAGGAAGTTTATCTTGACAGTGCATTGCATCATTGTTTTTTTGAAACACTTGCAAGGAAAGGAAAAGAAGCAAAGGTAAGCGGTCAATGCTTGTAATGTATGTGTGAGTGTTTAATTTCATTTCATTTCATTTCATTCCATTACCATCTCTTCCCTTTTCTATTTTCTTATCTTCATTTTACTTTTCTTTTAATAATTCCTTTAAATGTCTCATATTGTACATGCTGAATTTTTGACAGAAGGATATATCAATGTTCTTTTCATTAAGGCTACCACACAGTGTTAACAAAAGCCTTCAATTGGGAATATTTACCTTGGAAACCTACAGTGTGGGTGGGGAGCACCATGTGGTAAGCTTATACGACTAGAATGCTCTGATAAAATCCTGGCACCTAGATCGACGATTACAGAAAATCACAAAATCTTGTTTTCTGCCGAAATTATACATGCAATTCTCAAAATATGAACTCTTGGAGGCACGGCTTCATGGCTGCTGCCAGCCAATCTCCCGAGGGGTGGGTTGCAAGAGGCAGCAGCAAAAAAGTTCATGGCGTCATGATTATGTCCCTGTGTAGGATGCTAAATTTCCATTGCGTGTCATGTGTTTTGCTGCCGGTATTTTCACAGCTCATAGCACAGGGGGATTAGCTGAAACCATATGGGATTAAAGAGAAGACATGTAGGAAGATCACAACATACTTAATGAAAGGGTTCAACACATTTGATGACAAAATAAGCAGCATTTGGAGTCAGAACTGAGATATATGTCCTCACTTGATTGATCTCTCATTATACACAGCCTTTGCCAATACAAGTCAAAGTGCTATAAGCATGAGGCCTACATGTACATGGGTAATATAATCTGCCGCTCGTAAAAGTTGACCACATCAAACTTGGGTACTTTGACCGCAGCCCTTAAACAAAGTCTAGCTGCACAAGTTTCATCCACCAGTACATACATGTACATGTACTTTACACAACTCAGAATGACTTGCCTGCCTGATATAGCATTCACCAATGCCAGCACCAACACAAAATAAATGCACTCATGCAAAGAGTTCAATTGGAATCCCTATAGGGTGTTCTCCAAATGAGTAATAGAGAAAGGAGGGAAACAATTTGTCATTGACCAGAGAAGCCAGGGGGGGGGGGGCACCTTTGCACATTTTTTTTTAAATTAAGGAAAGGATTAATCTTATGGTCATGTCCAGAAATGGAGCTTTATTAATGGAATAAAAATAGAAAGCACATGTAGTGAAACATTGGGTAGATAAAAATATTATACCCATATTTGTGATCAATACAAAATCTTTTTTTAAGTTTCATCCAATGTATAGAAAAAGCAGGAGGGAGAGTCATTCCTGTCTTGATATTGGACTTTCTAGTGCCTTTTTGTGGTGGTCACATTCACACTTGCATAGTCCATACGACTTGGGATTAAGAATGGTATAACATGTTTTGGTATGCACTGAAAGTCAGATACATGTATTTTTTAGATGCTGCTTGTAAGTATCGGCTTGCATGGTGATGTAGATTTACAGTAGGCTTGTGGGTGCACCATGTGAGAGAGAGGGAGGATTGACGAGTCCTAACAAATTTCTTTCAAACTCAAATTAGTAATCTTTGCTAAGAATGTGAATATCAATACAGCTGTGTTATGCATGCAGTTTGTGATAAATATAAGAATGCAATGCGAAATTAAAACTAGAAAATACAATATTTGTGTTTATAGATGAGTTGCTTAACTATCTCGACAAACAATGCAGGTCGAGACTCTCACGTTCTATGTCCAGTGTCCCACACCATCCTCATCACATCAGCTGGCAGAAGCACTGTGTTCTATGCCAAACTTGACTGACCTGGCACTCTTTGGAGTGGGTCTCACTGAGGAGTTCCACTCTGCATTGAAAGCAAAGGCCTCATTCATACAGGTATGTGTATACTAATGTAAGTGTCATGGAAAGGGTCATGGAAAGGGTCATGGAAAGGGTCATGGAAAGGGTCATGGAAAGGGTCATGGAAAGGGTCATTGGAAAAAAAGAAAGAGTAATAATGATGATATGATTGAATTGTATTGATAACAATGCATCGTAGCCTGAACAGCCAAATTGGGCAATGTTTTACAAATGTAAAATACTGTATATAAAAAACAGTCATAGCAAATTACATCAAATATTAATGAACGGAATGTTAATTAGTCAATTGTATAAGATTATTTTTAACTTTAAAATTCTTATTTGATCTCCCTAAACCATTTTAGATCTATATACATGTACAAAGGAGATAAAAGAAAGTGAAGAAGAACATAATGATGGTGTAGAGTACAGAAAGAAGAAAAAAAGAGGATCGTAAGATTAAGAATAAAATGAAGAGGAAGAAGAAGAGAAAGAGAAGAAGCAGAGGAAAAAGTAGAAGAGGAGGGAGAAGAGGAGGAGGAAGGAGAAGAAGAATTAGGGATAGGAAGAAGAGATGAAGGGTAGTGCAAATTCAATAGTAACAGTATCATAAGGTATCTATATCCAACCATTACACATTGTTACAAACTACAAATGATAGAGGTGAAACTATGTAGAAAATAAAAACTAATATGACAAATTGCACAAATGAAAGATATACTCTAGGCAATAGCTACTCTAAGTAAAAGGTTATACTGGTTTATCCAGACTATAAAAAGGGGAATTATTTAAGTCATAATAGTTTTAAATTCGAGAAAGATGAGTAGTATAGCTAAAACGTTGGAATAGAAGAAGAAAGAGGGAAAAGAGAATTAGTGCAGCAGCTTAGCAAGAAAATTGTGCACTTTTTGAGAAAAGCATGAAACTTCTAGCATAGTTTGCTTTCACCATAAGATTTATTTTCAGATGTGGAGGGAAGTCAGATTTGACCTCTGATGACCCTGAGAGGTCAAATCCAAAATGGCCGCCAGTCCACATGGTCTAATGTACAAACACGCTTAACTTTTGAACCAAATAGTCCAGAAAAAATGTTTAAGGTGTCATTTCCAACTAAATTGGGGATGCCAATTCATTTGGTAATACTTTTGAGATTGCCAGAACTCAGGGTGTTGCATTTAGGTCAAGGTCAAGATCAAAATTGACTAAAAATAGCAAGTTTTGAATGGTTTAAAAAGGTTAAATCTCATTTATTTGTCATTTATTCTCCCCTATGTTCTCAAATCTCTTTAGGAATTGTTCCCCGGCATAGTCCCCCACCTTAATCCCTTTCAGTTAGTTTATTTCACAATTTGATTTGACCTCTGATGACCCTGAGAGGTCAAATCCAAAATGGCCGTCAGTCTGCAAGGTCTTATGTACAAACGCGGTAACTTTTGAACCAAATAGTCCAGAAAACGTTTAAGGTGTCATTTCCAACTAACTTGGGAATGCCAATTCATTTGGTAATACTTTTGAGATTGCCAGAACTCAGGGTGTTGCATTTAGGTCAAGGTCAAGATCAAAATTGACCAAAAAAATAGCAAGTTTTGAATGGTTACAAAAAAATTCCCATTCATTTGTCATTTATTCTCCCCTATGTTCTCAAATTTCTTAAGGAATGGTTCCCCTGTATAGTCCCCCACCTTAATCCCTTTCAGTTAGTTTATTTCACAATTTGATTTGACCTCAGATGACCCTGAGAGGTCAAATCCAAAATGGCTGCCAGTCCGCATGGTATAATGTACAAACGCTGTAACTTTTGAACCAAATAGTCCAGAAAAACGTTTGAGGTGTCATTTTCAACTAACTTGGGGATGCCAATTCATTAAATAAAACTTTTGAGATCGCCAGAACTCAGGGATTTGCAATAAGGTCAAGGTCAAGGTCATATTAGGCCAAAAAAGTGTTGTAGTTTTTTTGTTGTCATTATTTTTAAAAATAATATTTAAAAAAACATGTACCACCACTTTGAATATCCAGGGCCAAATTATATAGCGCTGCTTATCGGCCGGTTCTCTGCTTACGTATGAGTTTCTACATTATAGTACTGCTAACCGTAAGCACACAAAAAAGCGCTGCTTATCGGCCGGTTCTCTGCTTACGTATGAGTTTCTACATTATAGTACTGCTAACCGTAAGCACACAAAAAAGCGCTGCTTATCGGCCGGTTCTCTGCTTACGTATGAGTTTCTACATTATAGCACTGCTAACCGTAAGCACACAAAAAAGCATTATAACCTTATGCTGCTTACTGGGCGAAAATGAATTTTGTAACAATGCAAATCCATTGTGAACGCGCAAGGTGGACGCCTTGTTTTCTTGCTAACCTGCTTAAGCAATTTTTACTGCTACAGTTATAGCATGAAAATTTGCTTACCGGTAAGCAGCTTTCTGAAGTTGGGCCCAGAAGACCAAAAAAGCTATTCCAAGTACGACCTAAAATCTGTTCATTACCACACAGCACTCAAAATACACAGGGGAGATGGGGGAGATGGGCGATTCGCCCCCGTGAGCTCCATAATCGCCCCCGTCAGGTTGCTCACGGGAGCGATTGCAAAATTCAAAATCGCCCCCGTGGAATTATAAAATAAAGATTATCTTTTCTGAAATAACATTAACACAATATTGAGTATCAATTTTCAAACCTTAAACCAATCAAATGGAACTTAGATGGCGCTTTCTCTCCCATCTCTATGAGTATTACCGATACAAACAACAGAAGCTCGCAGTGCAGCTATTGCGGTCGTCAGCAGTGGCTATACTCACCGGTAGTACCGGTGTGCACGCTGATGCCCATATCTGCTGGAGCTGGAGACGATCACGCGCAAGGACTGAAACATGGAGAAGTTTTTTGTTGTGAAAAGTGTGAATCCTCTAAATCTGGTTATTCTAAAAGATCAGCAAATAATGTAACTCGACCAGTAAATCAATATTGAGAAGAAGATCACCAAAGATATTGCAGGGGCGGATCTAGGCGGTTTAGGGGGTTTACCCCACCCCCTCCCCCCCTCCCCCTTGGGCTGCCAAGTGAAAATGTGATGTGCATAGAAAAATGCTATCATGTGTCCAGACCAAATCTAACAGTCCCCAGAACAAGAGCACAGTTCAGTGTATGGGAGAGGGGTCCAAAGAGGCAGCCACCTACTTGTTTCGTTTTTCCAGCCCAAGTCAGATGGCTCTGGCATCTCGGGATTCTTGGCCAAAATCTGGTTCCATTAACAGTTGGCCTGGTAGCAAGTGCGCTTGATGTGCTGCTTGATTGCTGCCGGGTTGGAGGAAAGTTCTCCAGGTTTCTAGACTTCTGTGCGAAGAGCTGTTTCCTGGCATCATTCACTATCATGCTCTCACTGATTCGGTCGTATAAGCACCTCAAATCGCTCTGGCAGTAACATTGATCCTTCACTGAGGCTCACTTGGCAAGGAGTTCACTGAAGGAATCATTCACCTCTGGGAAAGACTTCTAAGTTTCCCAGGCGGTTTTCTTTCCTCTGAATGCAGAAACAGTGTCACACCTGGTGAACGCATGAAAGAATGAGAGAGTCATACGTTGTGTCGGACTCATGGTAGCAACTATTTTGTTCAAAGCTATGTACCGAAAGCTTGATCTGACACCAAAAGCGATCCACAGCATTAGGAGCTGTCTTGCTGAATGAAGCTTGGCCAGTACAACCGCATCAGTACCAACAGTAGGTATGGTTACCCTTTTACACCCTTTTTGCACAGCATCTGCCACATGCAGAAGTAGACGAGTGTCAGCCTATCCCGGTGTGAGCATGCAGCCAGGCCTGCCAAGTGTGACTCAGCAGGAGAGCAGAGTACTCCACTTCCACCTGTTGCATACGGTTTCTTGCCCTGTGGTAGAGGATGATGAACTTCTTTGCGTGACAGAAAAGCAAACAATTATGTTTTGTTCTCATTGACTCGAAGGAAGTCCTTCCAGCTTTTTGGCAGCACAGTAGAAGGAGCCACCCATTTCCTGGTGCCCTTTCCCCTTTCCGGCCTTATTGAGGCTTTCAGGCTAGCAGGTAAGTATACACACTAGCCGAGGTCGATGCGGATGCTTTTCCCGAGCTGAGCAAAGATGTATGTGGCAAACACTCTTTCTCCATACTCTTGAAATGTTCTTGATGTTCCAGGATTGAGCATTTGAACCACAGCTTCACCATCAATAATTATTGCTTGGGCCACAGGAGCACTATTGTTTTCGAGCAGATTTGATACCAGGCAGGGAAGTAGATCTGCTTTAACTCCTAACCGCATTTTCCTCCAGTTAACAAAGCTGGCAGGGCTGCCTGGTTTTTATGGGAGAAGAAATTGTCCATATCTCCATCCCGTGTCTGACACGAGATGCACGTCGAAATGATAACTTTGGCCGGCTGCCGACTAAAAAGTGGCAACTTGTTCGTATGAAGTGTTTGTGTGACAGGTGTCATACACTGCTCTAGCCTTTCTGTCACAAACTTTGTGTACTCTGCTCCTCACCTAGGGTCTCAATCCTTCTCCCCGTTTCAGTCGCTTGGGTGTTCATGATATGTCGCTTGTGCCAATGACAAGCAGGTCTTGACTTTGTTCTAGAAATGGATTCCCCATCTCTTTCAGTACTGTCAGAAGTTCCTTAAAATCCCTCAGGAATGCTTTCTGCACTCCAGGCTGCTGGTCTTGGTGATGTTGTCTAGTGTTCACAGAAACGTTATTTTGCTTTATGGCCTGTTCCTCAAACTATGTAGTGATCCTTTAAATTACTTAGAACCAAATAAAACACAAAGTAACTTAAAGAACAACTTACCAGTATTATTGAGGAGTAATGGAAAGGGGCAGTTTTCCTGACTTGAATTGGGGTTTTTGCCGTTTTTTTAGCTGCCCACTGACCATGCTATGCATATGTTCAGTTACAAGACAAATAATGGTGTGGTGCTATAATTAGTGAAATAAACTTGACTTTCTTGACTATTTGGTTCAAAAGTTAAGCGTGTTTGTACAATTAGACCATCGGACTGGCGGCCATTTTGGATTTGACCTCTCAGGGTTATCAGAGGTCAAATAAAATTGTGAAATAAACTAACTGAAAGGGATTAAGGTGGGGGACTATACAGGGAAACCATTCCTTAAGAAATTTGAGAACATAGGGGAGAATAAATGACAAATGAGTGGGAATTTTTTTGTAACCATTCAAAACTTGCTATTTTCTAGTCAATTTTGACCTTGACCTTGACCTAAATGCAAAACCCTGAGTTCTGGCGATCTCAAAAGTTTTACCAAATGAATTGGCATCCCCAAGTTAGTTGGAAATGACACCTTAAACGTTTTTCTTGACTATTTGGTTCAAAAGTTAAGCGTGTTTGTACATAATACACCATGCGGACTGGCGGCCATTTCGGATTTGACCTCTCAGGGTCATCAGAGGCCAAACCTGACTTCCCTCCACATCTGAAAATAAATCTTATGGTTTAAACTAACTATGCTAGAAGTTTCATGCTTTTCTCAAAAAGTGCACAATTTTCATTATATGGGGAGCTTATACGCTGTACTAGAATTGTTCAAAAACAAAGGAGAAATGCAAGATGAAGAAGGAGGTGGAGAAGTACTGTAGAATCGGTAGAAGAAGAGGAGACAACTGTGACATTGGCCATGGAAGATAATTGCATTCATTAACAAAACAAAACTAGATGGAATTCGACTGCGCGCAGTCGAAAATGATGCCTCCGTCATAGAGCAATTTTACAAACCGAAACGGAAGAAATTTTTCAAATTCAAGTTCAATTGTAATCCATTAACATGTTCTCAGAATATCGTGATTACAAGCAATTTCTCATAAACATATATGACCCTTTGATCTTTGACCTCATGACCCTAAAATCTACTCAGTTCATTGGCTCTGCAAGATTTCCTGAGTTAAATAGTAATCCATCTGTCAGTTCTAATGAGAATGCGTCCACAAGCTATTTTTGCATACATAATGAGCCCATGACCTTTGATCTTATGAACCATTCATTGGCTCTGCAAGATACATAAATGATCTAAGTTTGGCAGGAATCCATCAATCTGTTCTAATGATAATACGATCACAAGCTATTTTTGCATACATAATGAGCCGCATGACCTTGACCTTTACCTCATGACCCCAAAATCTAATCAGTTCATCAGCTCTGCAAGTAACATACATGACCAAAGTTTGGCAGGAATCCATCAATCGGTTGTTCAGATAACGCGATCACGAGCTGTTTTTGCATACATAATGTGCGCTGTGACCTTTGACCTCGTGACCCCAAAATCTAATCAGTTCATTGGCTTTGCAAGATACATACATGACCAAAGTTTGGCAGGAATCCATCAATCGGTTCTTCAGATAACGCGATCACAAGCTGTTTTTGCATACATAATGAGCCCTGTGACCTTTGACCTTTGACCTCGTGACCCCAAAATCTAATCAGTTCATCAGCTCTGCAAGATACATACATGACCAAAGTTTGGCAGGAATCCATCAATCGGTTGTTCAGATAACGCGATCACAAGCTGTTTTTGCATACATAATGAGCCCTGTGACCTTTGACCTTTGACCTACGTGCTCCAAAATGTAATCAGATTGTTTTCCTATAGTGATACACACTATCACTAAGTTTGAAGTTTAAATCTCCAGTGGTTCTTGAGATATCATGATAACAATCTCAATGTATGGAATTTCATAAGTTGACCTCTGTGACCCTTGACCTTTGACATACGTGCTCCAAAATCTAATCAGATCGTCTTCCTATGGTGATACATACTATCCTTAAGTTTGAAGTTTAAATCTCAAATGGTTCTTGAGAAATCGCGCTAACAAACTCAATACAAGGAATTTAATAAGTTGACCTCTGTGACCTGTGACCTTTGACCTACGTACTCCAAAATCTAATCAGATCGTCTTCCTATGGTGATAAATACTATTCCCGAGTCTTAAGTTTAAATCTTAAATGGTTCTTGAGATATTGTGATAACGGTCAAACGGGACGGACGGACGGACGTACGGACGGACGGACGTACGGACGTACAGACGTACGGACGGACAACCCGAAAACATGATGCCTCCGGCACCACCTTCGGTGGCGGAGGCATAAAAATGGTTAACACAGTTTTCTGACGTTGATACAGAAGATGTAGTGTTTCCATTTTTCAAGATTCAAAGATTAGACTCAAATATAGAAATAAAAAAGTATGGATATCAAACATAATCTAAATACAAACTTGATTTCATTACATACATGTAGTCTTTATCAGTAATATAAACCATAGGTTGTATAATTGCATTCAAGTATTGCACTTATGGGAAATCATCTTAAAGGTAAAGGCCAGTTATGGTCATGCGATTGCATTGAGCAAGAAACGTTGTGGAATCGATCAGAAAAGGTTGATCAACTAGCATCTAGCATCTGCAAGGTTCTGGAATCATCAAAATGATAAAAAATTTGGCCCATGATTCTTCGTAAAGCTACAAGCACTATACACAGATATGGGACTACCCTATATCTCTCACAGACCATGAGAGAAACAAATTTACCAAATATATGAATTAGTAGGCGGTTTCCCGGCAAATTTTTTATCATCGTGTATTAGTCAAAACATATTCTTTCACATAATTAGTAATGAGAGCTTCCATTTCATTTTTTGAAATTGGGGCGTTTCCAATACTGGTCTTTACCTTTAAATGTTGTCTCATTGTACTTAAAGTTCTGGAATGTAAAACAGTCAGATCCCTACTATAATATTGGCAATATTGATGAACATCTGTTTTTGTATTAACTAGAATTGTGGATGCGTATAAGTGGGGGTATGGGGCTGTTTTTCACTCTGTTTTTTAGTATGTCTAAGAACTCTTTTTTGAGAAATCTGGGGTAAGACCTTTTGCGCTCGTGTTTGCATATCTAAGTAGGTAAGAGCCTTCAGGGAAGATGTGTACCGAGCACCAACGCTGATGCGGAGCGATAATAAATACATAAATTATTATTATTTGTTGTTATCATTATTATTATTATTATTATTTATAATATTACATTCCACTCATGACGGCGTTTAGTCAACCTGTTTGAAACGTTGAGCCACTCCCGCCACCCATCCTCTCCCGCCACCCATCCTCTCCAATCGGCGCTATAGTTCTCCTTAGAATTATCCTTAGGACTATAAGCTAAGAATGATAACCAACAGTCTTTTTCAAGACTACACCAACAGTCCTGTTCAGGACTACACACCCTCAAGAAAGATTACAGAGAGTCCTTTTCAGGACTCCTCAATCCTTCCTCTCTCTCACATGGTGCATCCGCAAGCCTACTGTAGTACAGTTTTTGTTTACCAGCAAATATCTTTACAATTAAAAGTTCAATATCGGACACAAGTGTACAAGTGTACTGAATAACGAATATTGTTTCTTATATACAACAATATACCTCCGCCAAGGCGGTTTCTGTCCAGTCTCACAATATCATACCAGTAATCATTAATTTTAGCAACTGAGTTTGGGATGGCATCACATAGTCTAGTTTCACAAAGAGTGAGAATATCTAATTTACTGGAGGTCAACATATGTTCAATTTCTTCAAAGTTCTTCAATAGACTACAAACATTTAGATGACCTATTTTAATACCACTGTAAGATTTCAATCGTTTAAAATCAACAGCATCTGGGTCAGTGTATGAGAAATGGGAGTTCTTTGAAGGCGCAAACATCACAAATCCAGTCACTATCTGATTCAAAGGCACTTTGGTGCAATTTATTACAACTAAGATGGCACCATAAGGAAAAAATTACACATAATCATGCGTTTTGGTTATTCCTTGCTGTTCTTTCACATATGATGCACGGATAACGGATAGGCATTTTAATTAATATACCATAAAAACATTACAATGCAATTTATCATGACTAAACCAAGGCGATCAATGTCCCTCATGTTTTGGATGATCACCTGCTTTCTCTCCGTGGCAGTCATGGTATATGTTTGACATTTACATTAATACATTGACATGGTAAGTTCATAGTAGTCGAACACGTCTTACTTTAGAATTAAACAGATTAATGGAGTGGGGGATAAAGGATCTTCGGAAACGTGTACGTTCATTTCTTGGTGTGCACAGGTATATTTCAGATCTGTTATAATTGAAGTGCTCATTTAGTGGGTGCGAGGAGTCATGCATTATTTGTTTTACTTTAGAAAGGGCATTTTTCTTGTACAGATCTTATATGGATGGTAGATGGGCTCCTGTGATACGTTTTGCTGCCTTTCTGGGACGTTCAAGCAGTTTCTAGGCAGCAATTTTGGCGTTTGCATAATAGCAAATTAAGTTCAAGGCTAGGACACTCTAAATTAGGGACTTAAAGAACAGTTCTATCAACTTACTATCTACTCTTCAGTTTTTCATTACCCTAACAAAGTATAATCTCTGGTTGGCTTTCTTTTGGATTTCTGCAACAAAATGTTCTTAATCCAATCAAGTGACATTGAGACAGTAGTATCTAATTATCAATACTCTGTAACTTGTTCAACAGAAGAACCATTTATCAAAATCGGGTATGATCAAAGGGGGTTTCAATGAAAATCAATTATCATCGCTTTTGTTTTAGTTAAGTTTAGTTTCAGGAAGTGCTCATTGCACCATCTTACAAACTCATCTACAGCTTTAGCGTATGGGTCTACAACTTCAGAAAGGTAACCTATGATAACAGTATCATCCGCATATTTGATGATACACTCTCTTACATTACATAGACTCTTCTGTAGAGGGAAAAGAGCGCAGGGGAGATGACACAGCCCTGGGGCGCCCCTGTATTCATAATTCTTAGACAGGATAAGGCGTTACCTAAGACCACTCTCTGGCTGCCAATGTAATGTCGCGGCTGCCAGAGTAACGTCACATGGTCAGATTGTCCAATCGGTGACAAAATGTTCATGTTGTTATAAAACTGACTAAAATTAGAAATAATTTTGTCTAGTGTGCGTGTGCCCCTTGTTGGTTGGTGCATGATTTGTCTGTACCGCCGGTCATACAAGAAAGGGGTAACTTCGAGTTGATTAAAATCACCTATTCCGATGAATCCCGAATTTGGGTGATTTGTAGTGAGACGGTCCAGGTTAAATTGAATGCGGTCCATCAACCGTTCTGTGACTGCATTGTCTGGATGAGGATGATATATCACGGCGCAGAATAAGCATAAGCGTGAAACGACCTAGATCATAGGGGGACGTGGGCCTTAGAAGCCCCCCCCCCCCCTCCAGACTCTGCACTTTCAAACTAGCCCAGGCTAGATCTGTATAAATATCTTTGTTAATAATGTGAATATCAATACAGCTGTGTTGTGCATGCAGTTGGTGATAAATATGTGAATGCAATGAGAGACCAATTATCCTTTATATAATAATTAAATAAAATGAAATGAAATGAAATTAGAACTAGTGAATAAAATATATGCATGTATTGACGTGCTGCTTTATTATATTCACAAACAATGCAGGTCCAGACTCTCAGGCTTAATGTGAAATGTCCCACACCAGCCTCGTCACATCACCTTGTAGAAGCACTGTGTGCTATGCCAAACCTGACTGAGCTGATACTTGGAAGTGATGTCAATGAGGAGGTCTACTGTACATTGAAAGCAAAGACATCATCCATACAGGTACGTGTATATTACAGTAAATGTCATGGAGAAGTTCATTGAATGAAAGAAAGTGCAGTCACAATTATATGGTGCACATGCATGTATTGGTAATTTGGTATATGTTTTTTTTTAATTTTAAAAACGTTTGAATGCCATATTCTTCATACGTCAGAATAGTCATTAAACATGGAATGAAAGCAAACTGTGCACGTTCTGATTCAATTGAAATTGAAGCGTGTATAGGATTAACATTAGTTTGATTAATAATCAATACTAAGCGTGTCCAATTTTGATTGATGGGGAAAATATTTCATGTATTCTTTTAAAGGCTTGAATTTACCAAAACTCTACCATAGCCAAAAAACTCCTAACGTAGGATTCTTATGCACATGAAATCAGAGTTTTGAATATGTTGGAAGCCTTTTAAGCCCCACTGTACTACTTGTAGCTAATTGCTCCCTCTACACTGCGTCCCAGAAAAAACGAAACCGAGAATTATCGATGTTTTATCATAACTTAGTCACTTTTATAATTAATAAATGACACATATTTGGAAAGCTTAGACCCTCCTCTTTCATTTGATGCAACTCATATGATGCATATTTCACGCATGAGTGAATAAAATCAATTTGAAGAGAGGAAACCAAAAAGTTATTTGGCGGACCGCAGTATCTTAATTTCGAAGGAAAATTCACATTTCTAGAAAGTTCAGTTTCTGCTCTTTCATATCACACCTTAATCAGGAAAAATGAGCAAGGAATGACAAAGTTATGTTTGTTTAAAGTAGTGCTTGCATTTCATAATTTTATCAAACAAATTCGTTTTCACTGGCTGCCTGCTGTAGCAAAAAGCAGAATTGACTTAACTCCGTTTCGTTGACAATCAGCCATGCATGAAGTCTTTCATCTACCATTATGTCACCCAAAGTTCTGCAAAAATCTTTAAGGTTGAAGGAAGCAGACTACAACAAATAAAAAGAATAATTATAATTTTGAGTGAGCTAATTCCACTATAATTTTGCAGTTGACCAAAATTAATAATAATAATAATATTCAGCTTTATCACGATGAGTCTCTAAGCGCTTCCAAAGCGAAGCAGTTGCTCACTAAGGATACATCAAGCATGTCTGTGAATGAACCCTCTGGATGTGAAGCAACACCAAGCAGAACTAAAACCAGAGACCTACAACAAACGACAGAAGAGATACGTGCTCAGTTCCAAGCTGATGGCAGAGGCGGAGGAGGTAGGAACGATTTTTGTGTACATCTTATTGGTTGATTTGTTTGTTTTACCAGATGCCCCCCCCCTCCCCACCCCCAGTCACATTCCTGGGCAGAACTGATTGGGATGTGCAGGTGTCAACCCATACCTGGTTTCCTCTACATATGATATAATATGGAACCCACATATCTTAAAAAACGATGAGCAATATATATATCAGCAGATATATTTCTTTTCCTATATTTTGTACTGGGTATATATATATATATATATATATTTATATATACTGCTTAATACATCTACAATGTCTCTATTAAAGTGCATTAATTACAGAAATATTATTACCTTTGTCATAGAATCTGGTCTTTAAGACCAGCCTAAATCTGATAATATTGTACTTTCCTGACATAATTAATGGACTTGGCTTTTTATAAATTTACATTATCTTTTCATCTTTTGTCTTTCGAACAACAAAAGCAGCAGCAACATCCCCTCCCATACATGTCGGTTCACAAACAACATTCTCTCCCATACATGCCGGTTCACAAGCAGCAGGGGTGTCAACACCATCACAGTATGTAACCAATCTATGATTTCTGTCAAAGAGATGGCTGTGTTCTGATAAAAATGAAAAAAACAAACTTTGATAGCTTTCTCAGGAAGATTATCCTAGCAGAAATCGGGTCTAAATGGGGTTGCTCTTCGAATTCCATCTTCTTTGAAATATTACAATAATAGAAAGTTTGGAACAAATATTTGTGGGTAGTACATGTGCTATTCAGCAAGAATTAGTCCATCGTTTGATTTTAATCATTCCAAAACTTTGCAATATACATTGAATTGTATGTATTACATAATCACCCTTTCCAAATTGCTTCTTGATTTTTTTCACACTGTAATCTCAAGATCAGTACTAAGCTATATGTCTATTATAATACACGCAATTTATTATGCACAAGAGGGATTTGTTTTTTGCTCTTTTTAAAAGTTTATTGAGTATGTTATTTATAGGGAGGGATTTCTCTTGTAGTATGGCAGAGTTAATCATTATGGCGTTCAACAATACGGGATAGAGCAACGTTGATCTGGTGCTGCTCAGTGGCTGCCGGGCTCACGATCAATAGGGCAAAAGAATTTCCTTTTTCGGTTTAACTTAATAAAATTTGGAGTGGACTTTAAAAAATTATTATCCCCTCGC
Organism: Strongylocentrotus purpuratus; assembly: GCF_000002235.5. Classification (NCBI taxonomy): domain Eukaryota; kingdom Metazoa; phylum Echinodermata; class Echinoidea; order Camarodonta; family Strongylocentrotidae; genus Strongylocentrotus; species Strongylocentrotus purpuratus. The sequence goes on from NW_022145594.1 coordinate 40,309,966, forward strand.
CGATGAAGTCGGAGGGGATATAGTACGCTGCCGTGCGTCCTTCCTTCCGTGCGTCCTTAACAAATTTGGTTTTCGATTGATAACTTCAGTAATGTTTGACGGATTTGAATGAAATTCGATATGAAGGTACATGATATAAAAATACAGGCGACTTTCGATTTTGGAGGACGTAGGTCAAAGGTCAAAGGTCATAGCTCATTATATATGCGAAAAAATACACCATCTGGTTTCCGATCGATAACTTTAGTAATGTTTGACGGATTTTAATGAAATTTGATATGAAGGTTCATGGTATCAAAACTCAGCCTAAGTTCGATTTCGGAGTATGTAGGTCAAAGGTCATAGCTCATTAAATATGTGAATCTGGTTTCCATTCGATAACTTGAGTAATGTTTGACGAATTTTAATGAAATTTAATATGAAGGTACATGGTATCAAAATACATGTACAGCCTAAGTTTGATTTCTGAGTATGTAGGTCAAAGGGTAAAGGTTATAGCTCATTAAATATGCAAAAACACCTAATTATATATGTGGCAATGTGGTTAACTTCCTTGCCTAGTAATATAATAGTATAGTCCAATGGAGGTAACTTGTTCTGACGTATATAGGCCATTTGTACCCTGCGAGGGGATGCTACGCTTTGCGTTCACTTGTGTTTGTTTTGTTGTTGTTTTTTCCGGGGGGGGGGGTAATTGTCCTTGGGGTGTGGATGTCCTTTGGGGGGTAATTTTCGGGGGGGTTATTGTCCAGGTGATAATTGTCCAGATACAGGTAATTTTCCACAATCCAGTACTTTTATATAACCAGAACCATTGGTTAAAAAATTCAAAGCTCAAATTATGACGATTTGTTGACATATTGTAATTCCAGAATATAAATGTGTATGTAGTAAGATTTTCTGTACATACTTCTTATTCATCTAGCATGTCCTCAATGAGTGAAAAAGATTTCCGGCTAGTTTTGAGAGACATTGCTAAAAATATGAGGACAGATGAGGAAACTGACAACCTAGGATTGGAACTGGGAATTCATCAAGCTGATATCAATGGCTCCAAGGTCGAAAACCGACACGGTATAGATTACAAAGGGACCCATAATATGCTAATGAATTGGTCGATGAATCAAGAGCCGACAGAGGTGTTAAAGATTTTAAGACAGGCCCTGGATTCAGAGGGGGTCAAGAGGAAAGATCTATATGAGTGGATTTCTTCAATGCCTGACGTCGTTGGTAAGTATTATGTAGAGGTGTCGTGGTATAGCGGTTTGTTCACTTGACTCTCAATCCAAGGATTGGCGGTTCAAATCCCAAACGGACAATAACTAATTCTGGCAAGGCATCAATCCACATTTGCCACTCTCCACCTAGGTGTAAATGGGTACCCGACATGCCTTGGATAGGACGTTAAATGGAGGTCCCGTTTAGAGGAGAGTCACCATCTTTGCACGTTAAGAACAAACAGCACTATTTGTATATTAGTAGGGGAAACCCTGGTGTAGTGGTCCACGTACACACCCCCAACCCGGCCCCCCCCCCCCCACTCAGTGTTATTTAGGGTACGCGTATGCTCGTTCCCTCTTTTTGAAAGCACACCCTATCTGAGGACTGCCAACATTTCCGAACCCCCCCCCTTTCGCGGGCTTCTCGCAGGCTTTTTCTGCCTTGGAGACCCCCCTAAATACGGAAAAATGCTCAATGTACCCCCCTAAATTCAGAATAATTTCTCAGGAGTCCAAAGAGATGAGAGAAAAAAAGAAAAACACCCCCTTTTTAAAGAAATCTCCGGGTGAAAAGTCAAATACACCCTTTTTTTACAATTCTCGGGCCGGACTTTGTCGCATGAAAAGTACCCCTTTACCAGACATTTTGTTAACACGCATGTGGTCATTCCGACCCCGCAGTGGGGGGGGGGGGCAGGGACCCCCAATCAGTTATACCGGTAGGCAAGACCCCGGGGATTACAGTGATTCAGTTCGCTTTTTGCCTCCCAGGCATAGGTGACGCCAAATACTTAATAGTAATAATAATACCTGAGCCTTACATATATGGCAGCACAGCGTGATAGACATTCGCGTTATAGTATATGCTGTAATTCTTTGTGTATTATGATTATTATTATTTTCATCATTATCCTCATCATAAGTGTTGTTGTTGATATTGTTATCATTGACATCATTAATATTATTATTATTACTCATGCCTGGGATGTTGATTCCCTAGGGATGTGCAGGTGTTAACCCGTATCTGTGTTTCCCCTACCCCATTCAATACAGAGAAATATAACATGGAACCCACATAGTATCTTAGAAACAATAAGCAATAAATATCAGCAGATATTTATTTTTCTGTATATTGTAATACAATTAATAATAGTAAGAAGAGCTTTCCGGGTATATAATGTATACTGCTTGATACATCTACGATGTCTTGAAGTGCAATACAGAAATATAATTACCTATTTTATCAAATCTATAAAGGAGAACTAACCCTAAAGAATAAGTGTAGGTACTCTGAAAAACGTGAGGAATTCCTGCCTTTTGATTTACAATAAATCTTACAAACTTGTATAAGAGATATGAAAGATTTCTTGGCGCGATGTAATGCCTTTTAGCATGACAAGGGTGCAGGCATTTTCTTGAAAATGTGACGTACCAGGCAGAGTTGTACATGTATCACTTAAATTAATAACACAACCTTTACTTTTCAATGAGGGTAAATCATAGCCGAAAAGTCACAAATTACATTTGGTGAAAATATATATTAGGATAACAATTGTAACTCTTTTATTTTAAAATGCTAAAATATAGCGGTTGAAAAATCTATTGCATTTATGCAAAACCTTCACCCCAGAACACATAACAACTTATTTATGCAATTTGCGTTCTGGCAATTGGAATACAAAGGATAATAACAGGTGAATGAAATGCTTAAACACCACAAACACCTGGGAAGGAATCATCTATAAATTTGAATACATTTAGTTGATAAACGACTCCACATATAGTATATCATGCAATCAAGAAAATGCCCATGCCCATGTCTTGCTGAGGAACTGCACTTCTTTCTTGCTTTATGCCTTTCTCATACACTTTGGTGGGGAATATTGGAGATTGATGGGCAAGAATGCAATAAATCTCTCAGAACAACACTTTGGGGTTCTCCTCTAAGACCAGCCCAAATCTAATTATATATTGTGCTTTCCTGACATACCCCATAATGAACTTGGCTTTTTATGAATTTACAAATTTACAATCTTCCATCTATTCATCTTTTCTCTTTCTTTGAAATAAAGATATGGGAACAACAACAACTGCAGAAGCACGAGCAGCAGGGGTGTCTACGCTATCACAGTATGTAACCAATCTATGATATATTTGAAAGAGAAGGCTGATTTCTGATAAAAATGAAAACAAAATTGTGAGCTTTCTCAGGAAGAATATCCTAGCAGAAATCAGGTCTGAATGGGACCGCTCTTCAAATTCCATCTTCATTGAAGTATTACAATAACAGATAGTTTAAACCAAATATTTGAGTGTGTGTAGTGCATTATTCAGCAAGAATCAGTCCATGTTTTGATTTTTATCATTCCAAAACCTCACAACGTACAGTGATATGTCTGCATTACATAATCAGCCTTCTTGAGTCCTTTCACATTTAATCTCAAAATCAGTGCTAAACTATAAGTTTATAATAATACACACAATTTGTTATGAACAATGGGTTGTTTTAGTAGTTATTTTATAGGGAGGTATTTTTCTTGTTATGGCAGAGTTATCCCAAATTTCGAATGAGAGTTAGAAAAAGGGGTAATAAGGGTATTTTTTTTTTAAAGAGCAAGGAAGTTCAGAAAAAATGTCACCCCCCCCCCCATGATGCTCGCAAACATGTGAATGAGTATGTACCTGTGTTCATAAAAGTAGGCCACTTTGTGGGAATGTGTACTCAATAAGCAAACAATAGAGGCCATTTTGTATCCGTTTTTATTTTTAAAAAAGTGGCATAATTTGCACACAAAAAATTGTGTTATTTTATGCAATATAGAGGGATATAAAATTCTGCTATAACAATCATGGATTATTGATAATAATAACTGATGATAATGATATTAACAATATCATAATATCTGATGATGTTGATAATAATAACTGATGATAATGATATTAACAATATCATAATATCTGATGATGTTGATAATAATAACTTATGATAATGATATTAATAAGCATAATGATGATGATAATAATAATACTACTATAATGATAAAAGTGGATTCTAGTGTAGCACTCGTGTCTGTCAATCTTGACATCTATGGCGCTCCACATTTGCACCCATAAATATAAAGTGACACCGTTAGGTTGCAAAGATTGTATTTATCGTTCTTGTATTCCTCAGGACTAATCTGGTATCAGATAGAATACTTGACAAACTATCGAGACACATGCCTCCTAAGACTTACACATCGCTATGCACAGAACTTGACATCGGATACTACGAAGCCATAGGCATCCTAATGAAGTTTAACAATAACTACCCAATGGCTACGAGGGATTGCTTGGCACAGTGGAAGACAAGGACTGGTGGTGATATGGCCCAGCTTAAGACCATCCTTATGGCTGCAGGGGTTAGAAATTTAGTGAAGTATGTAAATTAATCATGTGAAGCTTCCAACTGGTCCAATATGAACTCCTTGGCCCATATTCTAGTCAATCTTAAACGTGGCAATGTCTTTAGGTTGTTGTTCAAAATCACAGGTTACACAAAGGAACTGTGAAATGAGGTCTGGCTGAAATGCTCCCCAAGGAGTGGAGAATGTTGATACATTGTGTGCAGGCAAGCCTGAAACTGATGACCGGAGTAATGACATTTCTGTAAAGAGACATTGTAGATGTTTCAAGCGCTATATAAACCTGGAATATATTTAGTAATATTATTAAGTAGTGCAAGGTCTAAATTTTTCATTTTTAAACCCAGGGTCAGGTTTAACTGTATTAGTGGAATACAACATTTTGGTATTAGTAACATTTTATGCCCTTCACAAGAAGCTTGGAACACATATCATTTTAAATAGTTAACAGTAATTTGAGAATATTTCCTTGCAGCTAGGTCTCAAATTAATTTTTTATCCACAGGGGCTCTTCCCCCCTAAAAGAGCCCCTGTGAGCCTCCTCACTGGGGCTTTTATAGTACTTACGGGGGCTCTTTTTTTAATACAAAGTTCTGTTGAATTGGTGGTAACCATGATACTCCAAAACTATTTGTTATTTCTTCATTATCGGCATTATTTCCCTCTTACAACTTTACATGCAGCTAATGGTCAGATCTCCTCCCTCTGTACAAAATTTCTGGTCCAAGCCCGTACAGTCGCCTCCTCGCCAACTGGTTTCCTTCTACTACATTTGTCTTTCGGTTGATTTACGGGTCGAGGTTCATTATTTGCTGGTCTTTTGGAATCACCAGATTTCAGAGGATTCACGATTTTACAACAAAAAACTTCTCCACGTTTTGGTCCTTGCGCGATCGCCTCTATCTAGCTCCAGCAGATAATTATGGGGCGGCAGCGTGCACACCAGTATACTACCAGCGCAGCTAGTATAGCCACTGCTGACGTATCTGTAATACTCATAGAGATGTGGAGATGGGAGATATAGCGCAATCTTGCGGTAAAAAAATTTGTTTACAATATGGCAGCCTCTAGACACTGAAAAATTTGAGCGAGAAATCCTGCACGCTAACCTAATTTCCATAGTTCCATTTTATTGGTTTAAGGTTTGAAAGTTGAAACTCAATATTGTGCGAAAGTTATAACAGAAAAAATAATCTTAAGTTCATAATTCCACGGGGAGCGATTTTGAATTTTGCAATCGCCCCCGTGAGCAATCTGACGGAGGTGATTATGAAGCTCACAAGGGCGAATCGCCCACCGCCCCCGTGTGTTTTGAGCCCTGTTTGCTTGTAAGGCTGACAGAAAGATATATTAAGATTATTCTGGTTTGCTAAATTTTTACGAAACTACTTGTACTTACCAATCATTTTCAATTATTTTTTCACCTTGTTTTATTATTCAATATGAAGAGAAATCTCTGTCATTTTTGTCTCGCCTGCATATCAAAACCGGGACAAATGCACCGCTTTTCCGGCGGCGGCGGTGGCGACGGCGCACAGTGGGCCAGGGAGGAACCAAAGTGTGTCAAAACTAATTTCTGGGGATTTATTTTCTATAAATCCATAGGAAATGTTTGGATGTCCAGGGATTTCCGCTTAAATGGTATTACCAACATTTTTTCTGATATCTAAGCTTTAAGTTGATACCAGATTTGGCTGCCCGATTGTGCCCGTTATTATGTTAGAGCCGTTTTCCTTGCAACATTGCCCCGAAAAATGTGTTTATTTTGGTCCGCGGTGTCAGAATAAGTGTCACGCGCCCCCAAGCGCCGTGATTTATGACCGCGAATCCTTCATGATTCAGCCACGGACTAAAAACAAACATGTGAGAGCACTTTCATATCAATAACTTAAGAACTTCATGTTAAATTGAAAGATTTATAAAATAAGTCACTTTTGCACTAAAACTGTGAATATGTAGGATTTTGCTGTTTGAAGGAGTAAATTTATACCCTAGTTGTGCTTACCGGAATTAAATATTTTACTGAGGTATTCCACAATGTATTACAGTTCAACTGGTCAAGAAGAGAATTGAAGAAAAGTAAATCACCAAAAATGAGATTTGGCGCACTTTGGTTCCTCCCTGGCCCACTGTGCGTTGCCATGGTTATGCGGACGAGCGTTGAATCGGCTGTGCGCAAACGTAAACAGTACAAATGTGTACCGAATATGCCTAATAATAATCAATGGACGTGGGGAGGAAAAGCGCCTGCACATGCAGTGTTGCAAATTCTGGCAAAAAGAAATACCATACATGGAAAGCTTAGGTTTGGGCGGACATTTTAAGATTAACATCACTGCGGGAATCGGCCGGAATCCTAATAAACATGCTACTTTTAAAAAAAATTGCAATTTTTTCCTTTTTTTGTGAAATTTAATGCTCATTTTTCCCAAAATGAAGCTTCCATAAATTTGGTCATTGTATTTTCTAATTGGGTTACCAATAGGCAAGAAGTGCACGCAGTATCAAGTTGATTGCTTTTCCCTTCATAAATTCTCAACACCTATTGTAAAGTTGCCTCTTTTATAATTTTTGGAGCAACATATAGTTTTTCCCATGTTCGCAGGGGTATATGACACTTTTAAAACTCGCTAAATATTAAAATATGGGTGGAAAAATATTATGTAGAATGTTTTCTTCCCCAAGCGAATGAAAATAATATAAAAATTCACATTCGCCAATTTTGAATTTTGGCACACTTTGAGGCGATTCTGGCCCACTGTGCGGCGTCAACATAAAAAACTTAACCTGTGGTTAAGTTTTTGAATTTTTAATATAACTTTGGAAGTATAAGTTATTATTCAATGAAACCTGGACTAAAGGGTTATCAAGTATCCCCAATCATGTGAGTTTCAGGTCACAAATGTGGTCTCTTCTTTTTTTCTTGCGACAGGTACTTTCAGTAATACATTTGTAGTTGATATTTTAATTCTCATCTGTTAACATATACAGTAATAAGAAAAATCTGTTTCCTTTACAGCTTACATGACTCGGACGGCTCAAATGACTCGAATGGCTCGGCCAACTGAAATGACTCAGACAACTCCTCTGACTGGCGCAGCTCAAATGACTTGTATGTCTCGGCCAACTAAAAAGACTCGGACAACTCGGGATAATTTTTGCTGATGTTTTTAAACGTTTGAATATTCGTTAAAAGGTTGTTTCTTTTTTCACCTTTTTATACTACCTCGTGTTGGTGTTTAAATTCTACGAGAAAGAGATCATGATATTGTCAAAATGTTCGAAAACATGTGAAAGGCCCAAATAGAAAGTGATGCAAATAATAGGATATGTTTTGTGAATGTGTACTTAATAAGCCCGAAAAAGAGATGCATCAAGAGCCCATTGTGTTCATATTTTATTGCAGAAAGGGGTTATGTTGTGTGGAAAATGTTTTGAACATGCTCTGAATAGGTGGTCAATTTTGGCTATAACTACCGGTACATCCTGCCTGTGTATAGAATGTGACAAACACGGGGGCTAGTAGTTATAATAATAATAACGGTGGCTTCTGATGCCATTCATACAATGACACTTATACTCCTGGCGCTCAAACATTATTAGCCTGGTACTAGGTGGCAGCCAAATATATGTTGCCCTTTGGTATATCGGGTGCCCATTTATACCTGGGTAGAGATTGGCAAACGTGGATTAAGTGCCTTGTCAAGGATGTTAGTGCATTAGACAGTTTATGTAGTGCATGTACCAACTACCAGGTATATGTGTATTGTAGAATTTACCATTTTGTTTTAGGTGATATCACTATGAACATGACAGACAAAGAAAGCGGACAAAATATACAGTTCCTCAGGTAGACAAAGGAACATCCCTTCACTGCTATTATGTAAAAAGGTGAATATGCATGCGACACCTGTTCTACACATTTTGACATAATAGCAGTGAAGGGACGTTCCTTTGTCTACCTGAGGAACTGTATATTTTGTCCGCTTTCTTTGTCAGTCATGTTCATAGTGTATGCATGAAATGTATGAAATACCACTCAAGTTTCACAAAGTAAGTTATAAATTGAAGTACTGCATCTAATATTTCAAATTATCTTATTAAAATGTCACTGTAAATGTCAATGACATTGCATATGTTTAATAAAATATGATTAAGTTAAATCTAAATTAACTTGTTATATTTGTTACCAGAAATGACCCAGATGTTAAGAGCTATCTTACTCTAGTTATCCTGTCAACGAACTTGAAAGAACTCAATATGACAGATGAGCACTTACTTCGTCTTGTAAGGGTGTATGAATATAGGCCTGAGTTATTAGTGTAACATTTTGTCAGACATGGATTGTTGTTGGTAAATTTTGAACTTTATCGAGTTCTACAATTCTAAATCCATTTGAGGAACTATCTTCAAGATTTTCTTTACAGCACTCCTGTGTACATGTCAATATGCTGCTATAATTTTAAGATACATGTCTCTTTTGTCAATGTATCAAGCCTGAGTTATCATTGTGGTATTTGATTTGAAATGGATTATTGTTTGTATATGTTTAACTGCATAATAAATTCAGGTGAGAAATATATATTTATTAAACATTATTCCAGTGTTCATGTAAATATGCTACTATAATTGTATGATACATGTTTATTCTATTTTGTATTCAGTACAGGATTTCAATAATTTTGATGACACATATTCCAGGCTTTTCTTCACATCTTTTCTTCACGACTGTGCAATATAACCACCTTATTTTGCATGTTATAATGCGAGCAAAAGTGAATTAGACTGCGCACATGTTTATGATTTTGCAATGGTATCATACATGTATATTTTGAACCTGTATGTTTGCCATATATACTTGCCTTGTAAATAAATTTTTATATTTTAGTAAGTTTGCATTCCTGATTGACTTATAAGATACAAATGTAGACTCTAGACGTCTTATGAGCATTCCATTGCATTGCCTTGCATTGCCTTTTGATCACCATCCTCTCCTTATTTATAATCCGCTCTGATTTTCATTATAGACAATGTGAATTGCTCAGATCTATGAGTTTATTCTGAATTATGTCATGAAAAAGGATGTACTAAACAGGTCTCTCAATGGTTATTGGATGATCAAGAAAATAAATAATACTGAAATAAAGTTTGCAGTGCTTTAGATATTTCAACGCTTTGATGTACAAAGGAAATACAAGAATGAGCTAGTTGCAGTTTGATGATGGTGTATTTGTTAGCAATTTTTCTTATAGCTGAAGTGATGTTGCGTGACCCTCAACTTTCTGGCATATTTGCACGACTGTGCAATATAACCACCTTATTTTGCATCTTATGACGCGTGCAAAAGTGAATTAGACTGCGCACATCTCTTCTAGTTCTCTACGCGCACCAATTGGTTGCCTTGTCTCAAATGCACGCATCTGATGCGAAGGCAACCTGAAAGTAATCAAGAGGGCATAACTTCATAGGTTCGCAAATACCCACAAGTGTATATTTAAAAACATTGCATGCCTTTAATTGTTAAGTGTCACATGTATTCACCTCCAATTTCAGAATTCCCCTCGTGTTGTTATATTTTTTCGTCAGCATATGGCCTCAGTAAAATATAACATCACTCAGGAACTTTGTTTTATTTAAACAATTTTTTTTTTATTGTTATTTCTAAAAAATTAACGGAGTAAAAGCAACAATATAATATATCACTCAGGAACTTCATTCTGAATTGTTTGGTTCATATATGCAGGTGCCTATGCTAATTCTGAAGTGAAGGAAGCTGATGTAAAGCATATCTTTTTCATGTAAAATACGACTGTATGCATGTACATACAAGCCTGTATTCATCTTATTGAAATGTTCCTAATTACGTCTGGTTAGGGGATACTTTCAATCTATTTCATGTTATAAACCCCTATTATACTGTATTGATTTGTTCAAGCTTGGTAAATTTATACATGTGAGAAGTTTGAATAAATCTGGAAATCAAATAAATATGATTTACCTTATTTGTGATTCTATGGAAGATAGGAGCAGTAAAGTATAGATAAAAGAATAAGAGATGAAAGAGAAAATGAGATATGAAATAGATGTGGATATAAAGGAGATATAATGGTATTTCTCTTGGTCTCTCTCTCTCTCTCTCACTCTTTCTACCCCCCCCCCCCCTCTCTCTCTCTCTCTCGCTCTCTATTATTCTCTCTATATATGCCTCTAGGCTCTACCTCCCCCTTCTCTCTCTTCAAAAATCCCGGTCTCTCCCTCTTTCTTTCTTTCTCTCTCTCTCTCTCACTCTCTCTTTATTTATCCCTCTCTCTCTTTTTATCGATCCCCTCTCTCTCACTTTCTCTCTATATATTTATCCCATTTCTCCCTCCTTCTCTCTACCCCCTCCCTCTTTCAAAACTCTACAGAGAAATTAAGAAGCATTTAAATAACAAATATTCGTAGCCGTTTTGATGGCGATTTGACCACCGTACCTTTTACGCAGGGTTGCTTGCATTTCACTCCAGTAAGCAATGTAGCAAAGTTGCTAGTCATTTTTCATCATCTACTGTGTGGTGAATAGTCCAGAATATGACCTATTTAATTTTGATCTCCACCACACCAACGCTAACCTCTCCCTACTTACTTGCTACCAGCCGATGATGGCGTGATCATTAAATTAAGACGCCCGACTGCGTTATTTTTTTATGCGGCACAGATTGGGGCATGGTGCGTGTTGAGCCTATGGGAAGTACGTTCTTTCCCTTCTGAATAGTGTCTGCACGTGTCTGAACTTCTACAATCAGCTTAGACGAACGTTGCGGGACACCCCCCGGACTGACAAGCTGATATTGATGGGAGACTTCAATGCCCGGGTAGGACGAGACTATGAAAAATGGCAGTCGGTGTTAGGCAGGCACGGAATCGGTAAATGCAACACCAATGGTGAGCTACTTCTAGCGCTGTGCTCTGAGTTCGAACTCCTACTGACAAACACCGTGTTCAAGCAGAGGGAAGAACACAAAACCACCTGGATGCACCCTCGCTCTAAGCATTGGCACCTGATTGATTACATCATAACAAGACAACGAGACAGAATGGATGTTCACAGCACAAGAACTATGCGTGGAGCTAATTGCTTGACCGATCACCAGCTACTAAGATCAAAGATTGCATTTGCTTTACGTTCAAAGCGTAGGAAGCAAGGAGCTACTAAACTTGCAAAGCTGAACACAGACCGGCTACACGTCAACACACAACGGCTAAAGCTAGAGCAAGATATGGAGAAAGCTCTGGCGACTTGGGGAGTGCAAGAGGGAATGACAGTTGATCAGACCTGGGCATCACTCAGCAAGGTAGTATATGACACAGCGAGCAACACCCTCGGTAAACCAGAGCGAAAACACCAGGACTGGTTTGACCCAGAAGACTCCGAGCTTCTGATACTCATGAAGAAAAGGAATGAAACACACCAACGTGTATTACAGACTAGAAGCACCAGGTCAACCACCACCGCGTACAAGGAAGCCTGCAGACACTTGCAGAGGTACACACGGAAAATGAAAACCACCTGGTGGGAGAAAAAGGCAGAGGACCTGCAGCGCTCCGCAGACAATAATGACATGAAGTCCTTCTACACTGGACTGAAAGAAGTCTGGGGCCCCCAGACTAGGAGTACAGTTCATCTCAAGTCCCTGGACGGTAACACAACCTTTTCAGACAACAAAAGGGTGCTTGAACGATGGTCGCAGCATTTTGAGACACTACTCAACCAGCCAGGTGATATCGAGCCTGCAGCGCGTGATAGGATCAACCAGCGACCTGTAGTTACTGCACTCGATGATATTCCAACACGAAAAGAACTAAACCTGGCAATTGCCTCCTTGGGTGATGGCAAGGCACCCGGAGTGGATGGGATACCAAGCGAGATGGAAGCACGGAGGAGCCACACTAACCAACAGTTTACTAATGCTGATACAACAAGCATGGGCAGAAGGCTCCGTACCTCAGGAATGGAAGGATGCTAATATTGTCGCCATCTTCAAAAAAGGAGATAGAACTCAATGTGGAAACTACAGAGGAATATCGCTATTGTCAATAGCAGGGAAAGTTTTTGCCAGGATCCTTCTGAACAGATTGAATACCCACATAGCACCAGATATATTGCCGGAGACGCAATGCGGATTTAGGAACAACCGCAGCACAGTAGATATGATCTTCTGCCTCAGACAACTACAGGAGAAGTGCATTGAGCACAACCGATCCCTCTATGTGTTTTTTGTCGATTTCACGAAAGCCTTTGACACTGTTGGTAGGACAGGTCTTTGGGAACTACTACGAAAGTATGGATGTCCCGAGAAGTTCACCGGAATGGTAGAGTCCTTACATACGGGTATGATGGCTAAAGTCAAGGAAGCAGGCGAAACATCCCATAGCTTCCCTGTAAGTAACGGTGTAAAACAAGGATGTGTGTTGGCCCCTACGTTGTTCTCCATCTTTCTCTCGGCGATGCTGGAGGAGGCCTTTGCGGACTTTGAGGAAGGCGTTTACATACAATCACGTCAAGACGCCGACCTATTCAATGTCGCACACTTCAAAGCTAAGACGAAGTCTACACAGATTCTCGTGAGGGAACTCCTCTTTGCAGATGACAGTGCTCTTGTTTCTCATACACCAGAGCAGATGCAACATGTTATAGATGTATTTTCATCAGCATCAAAGAAGTTCGGTCTACAAATAAACATCAAAAAGACTGAAGTACTATTCCAACCAGGTACAGACCACCGAGAGGAGGAGGAGATCCTAGTGGATGGGACAGCCCTAAACCAGGTAGATGACTTCACTTACCTCGGCAGCACTATATCCAAAGACGGACGCATCGACTCTGAGCTGGTGAAAAGAATGTCAAAGGCCAGCAGTGCCTTTGGAAGACTGCGAACCAGGCTATGGAACAACCATCATGTCTCAACAAGAGTGAAGTGCAAAATCTACAGGGCTATCGTCCTATCCACTCTCTTATACGGTGCGGAAAGCTGGACTCTCTACACAAGTCAAGTAAAGAAACTTCACGCGTTCATGATGAGACACCTTCGAGCAATCATGAGAATCAGTTGGAAGGACAAGGTGACCAACAAAGAGGTACTAGAGCGAGCAAACCTTCCTTCTATGGAGGACCTGCTCATCAGGAAGAACCTACGATGGACAGGCCATGTCATCAGGATGCCCTCTGAGAGGTTACCAAAGCAAGTACTATTCTCGCAACTACCCGCTGGCGAAAGAGGGATTGGTCGTCCACGGCTTCGCTACAAGGACACGATCAAGAGGAATCTTAAGCGGAGGCAAATTGAAACCAAGACTTGGACAACTGCTGCAGGCCAGCGAGCTGTATGGAGAACAGCTGTAAAGTGAAAATGAAGGCGGTCATTGTCGCTTCGCGACAGACAGCTACTAACTAACTAACTAGTGTCTGCACGTACGTGAGACTAGTCATGTTCGCTAGCGCATTATAGCGCTGCGAAGAAGTTTGAATATCCATCGCGAACTATGTGTTTAGATAGCATTCCTCTTCGTTTGAAGGCCCACTGCACTACTGGTAGCTACTTGCGCCCTCTATATAACAAACAATGCCTAATTGGTGACCATTGGTCCCCCATGATCCTCTTTTCTTATGTTAACTGAGAGCTGAGTTGATGAGATAACCACCTGTCCAGTGACCTTGCAGAGCAGTCTAATCCCTTCTGTAAACTACGGCAGATAAGCTTAAGTTAGTTAAGTTTTATTGACTAATAATTATGAGTTTGTTGATAACGCCATCTTCGACGGCTAGAATCAAGTGTAGGGAAATTACAAAGGACCGTGCAGATTGTGGACTAGGTGGTGAAGGGTACATGATTATGCGTGCATTGTCTGGCAAGTCATTATCGTCTTTTGATGAAACGCTCATATTCAATTAATAGGACATTTTTGGAATGTAATCAAATGTAATTCACAAATCTTTATAAGTGCCTCGTTACAAATTACAATCATCTACAATCTACATCATCGCTGAAGCGGAAGAAAAGAAAGAAAAGAATTAGAACAGTTTAATCTGCTTAATTCAAATCTATATTGGGGGTCAACAAAAATAGGTATGACGTATGCACATTCGACTTAGGATTTGTAAATTACGTGTTTTGCAATTTAAACAAAATATATAATTCTACTTTTCAAAAATTCGACTTGGGCGACTTCAAGTTATGCAGAGTTAACGATGTAACTTAAATGTTCATGTTTATGTTAGTGTACACACTTTCAATGCGTACGACTCTCCTATTTACGTGCCTGCAAAATATAGACTACGTTCTATAGACGGAGTGCTGGGACTCTATGAGATGACTCATGAATATGCATCAACTTATGTAAAGCATCAGTAGTTAGTATGCAAGCTATGCGCTATTCCAATTTTATTGATCGGTTTCTACATATTTTCATTTTAACATTCTCAATATGTATTTGGATTTGTAGAAAGAAACCTGTTTCAAGCTTTGCCAATCCATTTCTAGTTCTAACGTAACAATGATAACACTAACCATCCATTTCTGCAGATGAATTAGAAATCATTTAAATATAGATTTTGCAGGCCCACATGACGGCGATTTGGCAACCGTAGCTTTTTCACTTAGTCTGATGATTCCATCTACCGATCTTGTGAAGCGGAAATTTTAGACTGTTTACCACTTCACAAGATCGGTAGTTGGAATCATCCTGACCAAGTGGATATGATCTGGTACGTCATGATTGTCTTTTGAAAAAATAGTTGAAACGCTCGTATCGAATAGGCCATTTTCGTAATGTAATCAAATTGAATACACACATCTCATTCAGTGCCTCTTTACGAATTATTTGATTCTTCTGTTGCGAATAATTACATTTCAATAGTGAGAATGCGAGTTGCATACATGGCGTGTTATTAGGTAGGGCAAGTCATAGTGTTCGTCCAACCTAGCAACACTATCAATGTATGCATATGAAGAGATGATATCATGTTAGTTGAGAGAGATCATTTTTGTTTCAATTGTTGTATATACTGAAATGTGAAGTGCCCATTATGTTGTATAATTATTAATATCATAACTGACAGTTTAACAGTGTCTAATTGTTCGTGCAAGTACTTGTATTTTCCCCCATTTCTTGAAATATAAGAGCCAGAAATGTTTGAAAAGCAGAGTATATGTATATTGTAGGTCTTTGGAGTTTAAGAGTAAAAGAGGAAGAGAGAGAGAGAGAAAAAAAAAATAGAGAGAGGGAGAGAGAGAGAGAGAGGGGAAAGAGAGAAGGAGAGGGTGAGATACAAGAGGGGGAGGTAGAGAAAGAGAGCAAGAGAGAGGAGAATGGGGAGGTAAATGGGGAGGGATAATATACATTTGATGAACCTCCTCTTCTATTTCCATTACACAAATGCATACGTGCCTGCAAGTATAGACTACGTTCTATAAACGGAGTGCTTGGGCTCTATGAGATGAATGGGTGCGTTGAGCACACCACACCGCGCCGCACCGCACCGCACCCTTTCGATGAAAGCCCTATGAGATGACTCATGCATATGCATTAGTTTATGTAAAGCAACACAAAATCATTATGCAAACTATGCGCTATTGCGATTTAATCGATGGGTTTCTAAATATTTCCATTTTAAAGTTTTTCAATATTAATGAATGTCTTATTTAAAGTTAAAAAAACAACATGTTTTTAAGCTTTGTAAATCAAATATCAGTTTTAGCATAACATTTATAAAATGAATCATAAATATCTACAGAAAAATTAAGAAGCATTTAAATAAAAAATATTCGTCTCCACACGACGGCGATTTGGCCACCGTATCTTTTTCGCAGGGTTGCTTGCATTTCACTCCAGTAAGCAATGTAGCAAAGTTGCTAGTCATTTTTCATCATCTACTGGGTGATGAATGGTACATGATTATGCGAACAGGGTCTGACAAGTCATGATCGTCTTTTGAAGAATGATGGAAACGCCCCCCCCCCCCCCCCAACTCAGTGTTATTTAGGGTACGCGAATGCTTGTTCCCTCTTTTTGAAAGCACCCCCTATCTGAGGACTGCCAACATTTCCGAACCCTTCTTTCGCGGGCTTTTCCTGCCTTGGAGACCCCCCTAAATCTAGAAAAATGCTCAATGTACCCCCCTAAATTCGGAATAATTTTTCAGGAGTCCAAAGAGATGAGAGAAAAAAAAAACACCCCCTTTTTAAAGAAATATCCGGGTGAAAGTCAAATACACCCCCTTTTTTAAATTCTTTGTTGCACGAAAAGTACCCCTTTACAGGACATTTTGTTAACACGCATGGTATCCCTCCGTTCACGAAGTGGGGGGGGGGGGGGGGGACGCTCGTCTCCAATTAATAGGACATTTTCGCAATGTAATCAGATGTAATGCACAATTCGTTTTAAGTGCCTCGTTACAAATTACAATCATCATCATCACCATCATCGATGAAGCGGAAGAAAAAAAAAAGAGAAGTACAGTTAAATCTGTATATGTATTTGAATTTGTAGAAAGAAACCTGTTTCAAGCTTTGCCAATCCATTTCAAGTTCTAACGTAACAATGATAACACTAACCATCCATTTCTGCGGATAAATTAGAAATCATTTAGATATAGAATTTGCAGGCCCACATGACGGCGATTTGGCAACCGTAGCTATTGCACTTGGTCATGATTCCAACTACCAATCTTGTGAAGTCGGAAATTTTAGACTGTCAACCCCTTCACAAGATCGGTAGTTAGAATCATGACCAAGTGGATATGATCTGGTACGTCATGATCGTCTTTTCAAGAAATATATGAAACACTCGCATCGAGTTAATATGCCATTTTCATATTGTAATAAATTTAATTCACAAATCTTATTAAGTGCCTCGTTACAAATTATTAGATTCTTCTGTTGAGAATAATTGCATTTGCATTAGTGAGAAAACGAGTTGCATGCATGGCGTGTTATGAGGTAGGACGAGTCATGATGATTATCCTACCTAGCAACACTATCAATGTATGCATATGAAGCTGGAAGTTGCAAATAGAAGAGACTTCACTGAACATTGTCTTCCTGTCAAGAAATTCCATGTATAATACAATGTACATCAAATAACTCTGTGCACTCCGTGAAAAGTGGAGGGTACTGAATAACAGAAAACCTAGGGGCGTTTCATGAAACAATTAGTCAGTGGTTTTCACCGACTAATATCATTTTCACTGATAATTTTACTAACCCGACTATTTTCCAGGCCTGTGATTGGTCAAATTTAGTAAGCGCTGACAGTTGTCGGTGGACAAATGTTGAAGAACCCCACCCCCCCCCCGAAGGCAGTGCCACAGTCGTACTTTGGAGGAATTATTCCTATTTATAGCCGCCAAACTATTGCTATGAACCCTAGATATCTCACTTTTCTGTAAACTACTGTGTAAAAAACAAATAAAGATAGATTGTATTTCTAAATTTGTCTTGATAGATTCTTAATCATTGCTGTGAACGGTTTGCAGGTATAGATATATGCCTTGTAAAGAGGACAAGTCCTATAAAAAGGTGTGTGTCGTTTGTCAATTTTTGTTTAAAGGTCTTTCATTCAGTAATACCGTCCGTGCTTAAAGTCTCCAATTTTGACACAATTATTTGGTATACTGCATCCGTCATACACAGCAAACGCAGAGTCAAATATTCATGTTTATGTTAGTGTATACACTTTCAATACGTACGACTCTCCTATTTACGTGTCTGCACAAATATAGACTACGTTCTATAAACGGAGTGCTAGGGCTCTGGAAATGGCTCATGAATATGCATCAACTTATTTAAAGCATTAATTCAATTCAATTCAACGTTTATTAAAAAATATCTTCGCAGCCGTAAAAGGCCGAATTGCGATACAATTCACATATAAAAAAAAATACAAATTTTTTAAACAGAAAACCAAAGAGTTCAAAAGTAAGTTTTAGAAAAATGGGTTGTTCAAATTATATTAGGAGTTTAGCGATTATTTAAATTTTAAAACCATTGTAGACATTTAGACATTGTAGACATCAGTGGTTATTATGCCAGCCATGCGCTATTTCAATTTTATCAATCGGTTTCCATATAGCTCCGTTTAGTCTCATTTCACAACGCCCCCTATCGTCAGAGTCAGCAGCCAAACATGTTAGCATATGGAATTTTACCCCAAAAAATCGTTAATAATTCATTTTTTGTTCAAACGAAAAGCACATCCACCCCGACGTACGTTATCACTAGCTCTTTCATTGGATCCTTCATGTCCCATTGACTTTTGAAAGTTCACCCACCGTAATTTAATCAAAATAGGTTGCAAGCTCGTCATTGCCTATAATACACATGAGAAACAAGTCGAACTTTGGACTCAGTTTGCCAAGCGATTTTAAGAATATAGGTCAAGTACACGAAGTATAAGAAGCATGAATTATCATAAATCACTTTTGCTTGGTTCATTATATCCATTTCATCCAACCCCCACCGTAATTTTTCCATTTAGTAAAAGCAAACATTTTGCCGAGGTGAGCAAAAACATGAATATTCATGAACATTCCGACAATACATGATTGAGATTGAGATTGAGATTGAAAAGGTTTTATTGATTGCACTTCGCAGCCAGATGGCTGAATTGTGAACAATTTACATTGGCAATGAATTATAATACATACAAATGTGGTTGACATTGTCACAAAGTATAATATACAGTATATAACAAAATTCATAACAAAGTTCATAACTAATATGACTAAGGCAATAACAGGCAAATTGATTCACGTTTAAAATATATTTTGTGAGGTGACACAAGAGTAGGTCAAAGGAAGAGCAAGCAGGCCCTTTGCTCTTCAATACACGTGCGCTCTCATTCCTATACACGCTCCTATTCTCCCTCCTGTACCTTGGACACTCTCATAAAAACTCACATTTACACTCTTATACACACTCCCATTCACACTCCCATACACTAGCTAAACGGTCTGCTCGCTCATCCCTGGACCTCTCGTGTCAAGGAGTGTCGGGTATTTAAAAAAAATAAACAACAAAACAAGTAAGTAAGCTCCTTCCCGACTTTCGTAAATTGGGGAGAAATAAGCAAATGAATTAAAAACTTGAACACCATTTGATCTGAATTGCCATGTCATGATTGCTACAAAACCTTATCACTATTCAATGTACATTTTAAAAAGATGTTACAAGTAATTATGGAAGCATAGAATTTAAAATTTAAAATGCGGAATGTAAAATGTAAAAATGTAAAAATGTAAAAATGTATGCAGACAATGAGACACCGGACCATTCAACAGGTAGACAATTAAGATTCATTCATGCATTCAACAGGTCTATTAGGTATGGAATTGAGCTATTTCTATAGCGGTTCGTTTTACAATGAAATTGACGATACTTGGTCCTTCTTCGCAGTGAATAATCTACATTATTGTTAACAGGTAACCAATGTTTACAAAGTGGGTTGTTGACAAGAGATGAAGCAAAATTAGTGCATAATTGTTTGCGTCTATCTGACAGGGTCTGCAAAGAACACACTTCAAGAGCTTTGTCATAATTAATATATTGATCACCTAGTATGGTCCTACATGCTCTTTTCTGGATTCGTTCCAAACTTAAGATCCCTTGTAAATTGTTACTAGATCACAGAAAGGCAATCTGTATGTTTTGAGAATACGAAGCATGAAAAGTTTTTTATTAGCACGGCATAAAAGGTCTGAGATATGACTGTCCCATTTCAAATCGGACTGCACAGTTATTCCTAAAATTTTTGCTTTTTGTACACTGTTTAAGCACTCATCCCCAATAAACAAAGGTCTCTGATCAGCTATATTCTTAGAAAAAGAGATAAACATACAATGACATTTCGATGGATTAAGAGTCATGTTATTACGAAGAGACCATTGATAAAAATCAGATAAAGTATTTGGTAATTTAGATGGTTGTGATAATGTACGACTTTCAACTAATGTCAGATCGTCTACATACTTGAAGTATGGTACTTCTGAGTTAAAACAAGCATCATTTATCATTATTAGGAAAATAATTGGTCCTAATTTTGTACCCTGTGCTACACCGGCATGAGACGTTGACCAGTCTGAAAAATGACCAAGATATTTCACACGTTGTTGACGGTGTTCAATAAAATCTAAGATCCATGAAGTAATACAAGGCCGAACATGAAGGTGGATTAACTTATTGGCAAGTATATTATGGTCTATACGATCAAAAGCTTTTGAAAAGTCTGTAAAGATAAGTGTAGATATGGACCGAGAATTTTCTGCATTTTTATAAATCTGGTGAAGCAAACGAATTAAGTAATGATTAGTTGACAGACCTTGACGGTTTCCGTATTGATTAATATCAATTTGAATTGAAATGTCTTCGAGTAACCATTTACATATATAAGACTCAGCTATTTTCGCAAAATAACTAGTTAGTGCTATAGGTCTTAAATTCTGAGGTATTACAGGCTTACATTTAGGAATTGGTGTGATCTCACATCGTTTCCACTGATATGGTACCACTGACAACTGGAAAGAAGTGTTTAAGATATCAGTAAGAGGTGTACAAAATTCCAGTGCAAACTCTCTAAGAATTCGCACTGGTAAGTCTCCACTTATAACAGACTTTTGTTGGTTTAACGAACTCAATTGTTTAAAAACTTCATAAGGTCGTACAATCGGACATGTTTCCTGAGCTGGTAAGTAAGCAGGTAAGTTATTCCTACTAAGACCTGGAAGATCGGATGCCACCGCTAAAAAATGCTCGTTTATATAATTAGCAATATGTTTGAATTTGTCGGGGTCATTCGGGTCAATATTTGGTACTACAATTGGAGTATGTTTCTTTTCAGTATTTGTTAAAATCCGAATCTGCTTATACCAAGCTGCTGGGCTGTCACTTTTTAAGTTGCGAACTCTGGTGTTATAATATGAAATCTTCTGTCGTTTTATCAACCGTTTAACTTTGTTTCTAAGATGATGCCACAAACTTTTTGATTTGTTATTAAAAGCTTGCTGTCTTTGGCGGATAACATCTTTAACTTCAGCATTTATCCAAGGCTTATCTCTACAATGCAAACGAATCTCCTTAGTAGGAACATGTATATCCAACTGAGACTGAATTGTATCCAAAAACATTTTACATTTCATAGATGGGTCTTTTACACTGAACATCTCTTCCCAAGTATACCGAGTTAACCAACTACCAAATGACCTTTTTCCACTATCCGGAATAGGGCGAACAAGCTTTTTCTTTACTCGGTTACTGCGATTCATCTTATCTTTGGGTAGCCAAAGTATGCAGTTGTGGTCACTCATACCAATAGGCGGCAATATTTCCACTTCTTTATACAATAAAGCAATAGTGGTTACAATCATGTCAAGAATATTAGACCCTCGAGTTGGTTGTGTAACAATTTGTTTAAACTTATTATTTTCAAGTAAAAACGTAATGTCTAAATCATTGAAGTCACCTACTATTGAAATTCCAGAATCCGGGTAGCGAAGTAAGAGGATATCAATAGTGGAAGTTAGATGATCAATGTACTGCTGCACATTTGGACTTCTTGGAGGGAAGTAAATGACACACAGAATCAAACCTGAAACTTCCCTTGGTAATCTTTGGGGTCTCATGTATACCCATAAGGCTTCAACCTCTTTCGGTACAGGTATATCAATTGTTCTCGCTTGAAGGTGATGTCTCGTGTAGAGTGCAACTCCTCCTCCTGGTCGATCTTCTCTGGATCTTGAATGTAAGGTAAACTCTGATAATGCATACATATCTAGTGGTATATCGGAGCTGAACCACGTTTCGGTGATGGCTGCTATGTCCACTTTATGTTCTTCGATGATTAGGGATAATTCGTCGAACTTGTTCCTCAACGATCTGGCGTTATGTAAAAGTAGGGTTGGGGTATCATAACCGTGACTGGGCTGGTTCAGACATCGATTCGATTTAGTGGTAGTCAAACATCTCGGCATATTCCTGGGAAGAAACGGTGATTGTGGGCGTGGTCGGATGAGCACTGGTATAGCTTGGGCTTTACTGCGTTTCCTGGATCCAGCACGTTTTCCCCTATGACGTAAAACACCTAAAGAAATCCTGAGGTCCTTTATAACTTTCCATGAAGTTGGTGGAACTAGTTTATTAGAACATCCTTGGCGTAGTTTGTAGAGTTCTGAAACAGAGTATTTCAAAACTGTTTTGCTGTTTTTTGGCTCTTCGTTAGCTGGGCCTTTGAGTACGTAACGTATAGTGAATGGGAATGGACGATGATCCGTCCAGGAGGTAGAGGTCAGTGGTTTGCACTGGCAATGTTCCAGCGAGCGAAAATGAGACAATCGGAGCAATATGTACATATTTTTCATTTTAACATTGCCAATAATAATAATAATAATAATAATAATAATAATACACAATATTTATTAGGCGCTTAATACTGGTGTCTCTAAGCGCACTATAGTCTGACTAAAAAATATTTACCAAAACTTATACATCTGTTCAATAATGTTTAATTTGTGTATTCAAAGTTGTAGAAAGATTGTTAATCGATTCCTAGTTATAACGTAACCATAATAACATTAACCATAAATTTCTGCAGATAGATTAAGAAGCATTTAAATACAACACATTCAATTTTCAATGACGGCGATTTGACTATACCGTAGCTTTTCTCGGGTGAGAAGATGATTCCAACTACTTATCTTGTGAAACGGAAAACTTGATAGGCTCTAGCATGTTTTCCACGTTACAAGATAAGTATTTAGATTTATGTGATAGTAGGTCGATGTGATCTGGTAAGTCTTGATCGTCTTTTCCAAAAATAATATAAAGCACTCGTATGGAGTTAATAGGTCATATTTAAACTGATCGTCGTTTCAAGAAATATATGAAACACTCGCATCGAGTTAATATGCCATTTTCATATTGTAATAAATTTAATTCACAAATCTTATTAAGTGCCTTGTTACTAATTATTAGATTCTTCTGTTGAGAATAATTGCATTTCAATAGTGAGAAAACGAGTTGCATGCATGGCGTGTTATTAGGTAGGACGAGTCATAATGATTGTCGTATCTAGCAACACTATCAATTTATTATGAAGCTGGAGGTTGCAAATAGAAGAGACTACACTGAAAATTGTCTTCCTGTCAAGAGGTTCCATATAGGGCTAGTCCGTCATCTAGGTATATTCCAAAGTTGGAAAGAAGTCTTTAGGTATGTCATTTGTCATATTTAGATTTTGCAGGTCTTTCCATCAGTAATACCGTCCGTGCTTAAAGCCTTCCATTTTGACACAATGATTTGGTATACCGCATCCGTCATACACAGCAAACGCTAATTTAGCCTGTCATTTTATAGGCATCTTTTCCAAAGCAGTCCCGAAATGAGAATGTTGAATATAGTGAACATTGTAGTATACAGTTGTAACATGTAATTGTACGTTTCATATCATATTTGGTGAGCAAACACCGTTGATAGCGAATACAAAGTCCAAAGTTCACTGTGCTTCTCATCATACGTTAATGTTGTATTCACATTCTGTGCTGGGGCTCTATAAGATGACTCATGAATATGCATTACATTATGCAAAGCATCGGTAGTTATTATGCAAACTACGTGCTATTTCAATTTTATCAATCGTTTTCTACATCTTTTTCATTTTAACATTGCCAATAATGGTTAATTTTTTTATTCAAATTTGTATAAAGAGGCTTGTTTCAAGCGTCGTCAATCGATTTCTAGTTCTAACGTAACAATAATATCATTAACCATAAATTTCTGCAGATAAATTAGGAAGCATTTAAATTTAAAAGATGCATGTCCAAATGACGGCGATTTGGCCTCCGAAGCTATTCCGCTTGGGTATATGCTTCTAGCCACCCTTCTCAAGGAGCGGAAACTCTGCCACTTCATAAGATGTGTGGTTAGAAGAAACATACCCATGCGAATATGATCTGGTAAGCCATGATTGTCTTTTCAAGAAATAAAATAAATTACTTGTATCGAGTTACTAGACTATTTTTATGATAAAACTAATTTAATACACAAATCTCTTTCACTGCCTCGTTACAAATTATTTACTTCACCTGTTACGAAGAAACTGAGAGAGAGAGAGAGAGAGAGAGAGAGAGAGAGAAAAGAGAGAGAGAGAGAAAGAGGAAAGAGAGAACGAGAAAGAGGACAGAGAGAGAGAGAGAGGGGAAGAAAGAGAGAGAGAGAGAGAGAAAGAGGAAAGAGAGAGATAGAGATGAAAGAGATAAAGAGGGAGAGAGAGAAGGGGAGAGAGAGAGAGAGATAGTTGAAAACAAGAGATATAGTTGCAAGAGAGAAAGAGAGAGTGACGGAGGAAGGGTAAG
Source organism: Strongylocentrotus purpuratus (assembly GCF_000002235.5). Taxonomy (NCBI): domain Eukaryota; kingdom Metazoa; phylum Echinodermata; class Echinoidea; order Camarodonta; family Strongylocentrotidae; genus Strongylocentrotus; species Strongylocentrotus purpuratus. The sequence continues at coordinate 40,334,970 of NW_022145594.1, forward strand.
TGAAAAGGAGAGATGGGCAGGAAGAGGGGGAATTAAAGGGGGAGGAGGGATAACACACATTCGATTAACCTCCTCTGTTATTTCCATTTCACAAATGTGGAGGACTCTCCTATTTACGTGCCTGCAAGTATAGACTACGTTCTTTAAACGGAGTGCTAAGGCTCTAGGAAATGACTCATGCATATGCATTAGTTTATGCAAAGCATCAGAAGTTATTATGCAAAAATATGCGCTATTGCGATTTAATCGATCGGTTTCTACATATTTCCATTATAAAGTTTCTTAATATTAATAAATGTCTTATTGAAAATTGAAAAACAACATGTTTTTAAGCTTTTAAAATCAAATATCAGTTTAGAAATAACAGTGATAACATTAACCATAAAAACTCTACTGATAAAAATGAAAGCATTTAAATAAAAAATGTTCATATCCAAATATCGGCGATTTGACCACCGTATCTTTTTCGCATGATTATGTACAGTTCACTCTATTGTAGCAAAGTTTCTAATGAATCTTCACCAACTTTGAGAAGAAGGGTACATGGTTATGCGGACATGATCTGGAAGTCATGATCGTCTTTTGAAGAAATGATGAAACGCTCATATCCAATTCATAGGACATTTTCGTAATGTAATCAGATGTAATGCACAATTCGTTTTAAGTGCCTCGTTACAAATTACAATCATCATCATCATCACCATCATCGATGAAGCGGAAGAAGAGAAAGAAAAGAAGTACAGTTAAATCTGCATAAGTCAAATCTACTGGGGCCACACAAACACATTCGCCTTAGGATTTGCAATTTAACATGTTTTGCAATTCAACAAAAACGTAATTCTACTTTTAAAAAAGGAAAGATATCGATGGGGAGTGGAAAGAGAGAGAGGGAGATATATTATATTTATATATAGTTGAACAAAACAAGAGATGTAGATGAAAGAGAAAGAGAGAGAGAGAGAGAGAGAAGGGGTAGAGGGCCGGGGCTGGGGAAGAATAAGTCGAAAGGAGAGAGGTGGAGGAACAGGGGTAGGAAGAGGGGGAGGTATATGGGGAGGGATAATATATATTTGATGAACCTCCTCTTCTATTTCCATTACACCAATACGACTCTCCTATTTAAGTGCCTGCAAAATATAGACTACGTTCGGAGCGCTGGCTCTCAGAGATGACTCATGAATATGCATCAACTTATGTAAAGCAGGTCCATGTTATCACGCATGTACTGTATGAGCTTTTCCAATTTTATCGATCGGTTTCTACATTTTTTCATTTTAACATTCTCATTAATTGTTAATTTTTGTATTCAAAGTTGGAGCACGAACTCGGTTTCAAGCTTTATCAATCAGTTTTTAGTTCTAACGTAACAATAAAAACATTAACCATAAATTTCTACAGATAAATTAAAAATCATTTAAATAAAAGATAATAGAGTTCAATCGATGGCGATTTGGCAACCGTAGCTCCTTCGCTTGAGTCTGTTTTTCAATTTGAACATCCATCAAATCTTGTGAAGCGGCAACTTGCTTTATTAATTGCCGCTTCACAAGATTTGAATTTGAAAAACAGACTCAAGCGAATGGGATCTGGTAAGTCATGATTGTCTTTTCAAGAAATAATTGAAACACACGTATTGATTTAATAGGCCACTTTCATACTGTAATCAAATTTAATACACAAATCTCTTTTAGTGCCTCGTTACAAATTATCTGATTTCTCTGTGACGAATAATTGCATTGCAATAGTCAGAATGCGAGTTAAAGGGATAGTTGAGTTCTGTTTTCAGACCGCAAATGCCTTCAAAGTGCATGGTTATTGCTCTTATTCTTATCTATGACATTTATGGTCCCTTTTAAAACCTAAAATTGCTATGAAGGTAATTTAGACCCCAAAATGTGTGAAATTTAGCCAATACGATCATACCACTTCAGCTCCACTTTAAAAAAAAACACGGTGACCGTTAATTAATTATTTAATTGAAAATAACAATACATGGGCCGGCTGGTTGTGCGTAATAAGCAACACGAAAATGCCAACAAAAAAGCCAACATCGGCATTGGCTAATATACGACGTAAAAGGCGTTGTTTCGTTTTTTTCAACGGTTTTTTCAAATTTGTCAAACTATCTAATATATGTGGTGGTACACAAGTATTAGAAATCGTTATATTTCAGCCGTCTCTGAACCGAATTTGATCAAACAAAGATGATTTTGTCATTTAAATATTATGTTCTTTCAAATTTGACACTCAGTTTTTCATTATCTCAACAAAAAAAATTATTTTGTGTAGCGCCCTCTGCAACAGAACTCAACTATCCCTTTAAATGCACGGCGTGTTGTTAGGTAGAACAAGTCATTATGTTTGTCCAACCTAGCAACACTATCAATAATATTGATATGCAATTCGCATTCTTACTATAAAACGAATGGAATAATGTTCCACTTAGCATGTCTTAACAAAGATTCATGCATTTACTTTGATTACATTACGAAAATGGTCTTTTGTAGTATTGCTGATGTTATGATTTAAGAGTGGGGCTGAGATTCGAATCCTGAAACCCTTGGATTCAGAGTCAAGTGAATGAACCACTACACCACCAGCACGTTGTTGTTGTTGTTTTGTTTCATTACGAGTGTCACGCGGCCACATTCTAAAGCTCAAACCTACACCGGAAGCGTTAGCGCCAGAAATAGCTCATCTACAGATGTCTTTTTACTTTAATATTCAAATTTTATACCCAAAACAATGGGGAATAGATTTATGGTTCTGCGATGGTACAGAAAGCTCGAATTTCATCTCGCCATAGCTCAATCCAGCCACAACAGGAAATCAAGCGATCCCCGTAATATTTCCGTTAACAAGGTAATAGGTGTTATATTTTTCGTAGGGCGACAATGCTTAACATAAACTACACCGGATGTTTATGGGTTTTGTTAAACACATGATTGGGTAGGACCACACACGTATCATGAAATCAATCTTTATTTCTTCACGGCCGAGGTATAGCGCATAGTCATAACGTACCTTGCCCTATTACAAAATACCTGTATTTTTGTGCGTAAAATGTTAAGTTCGAAGAGATTGGTTTTTTCTAACAAAATTTAGAGCCTAACGTCTCTTTAATGCTTTTAAGCATGATGATATATTACCCCGGGAATCGGATTCACGTTTGCCCGCACACACCGTATGCACATTAATAATAATATTAATAATATGTCTTGTTTACCCAGGGTAGCCTCATCAGTATTCATATCAGTATTCAGTATGCCTGAGGGCCCTGCATTCTCCACTCCCTGGGGAGCATTCCGGTTAGGCCTCATTTCACAGACGCTCACAATGCTGAGCAAACCACAACGGCCTTCGCATCCTGAGTTGGGAGAAGCAATGAAGTCAAAATGGCTTGCTTTAAGGACATGAATGCCGTGCTGGGATTCGAACCCACGACCTGTGCATCTCCATTCAACTGTTCAACCACTCCACACAAATCGTCTCCTTTATTTAAAGCCCCACTGTACTACTTGTAGCTACTTGCTCCCTCTTTATAGAAAACAATGCCTAATCGGTGACCATTGGTCCCCATGATCCTCTTTTTCTTATGTTAATTGAGAGTTGAGTTGATGAGATAACTGTCACGTTGGAAAACGCAATCAACGATTTTATCAAAATATCCTTTTTTCTTTCATTAAACTAGGAACTAAATAAAGCGAATTATAGCGTGTATTTGTGACAGAGAGGGGTGGAGAGAGAGAGAGGGAGAGGGAGAGAGAGGGAGAGAGAGAGAGAGAGAGAGAGAGAGGGAGAGAGAGAGAGAGAGGAAGAGCGAGCGAGTGTGAATGTGCCATCGGTGGATGTAATTAGTGTAGAAATTATACAGTGTTCCGTGAAGCATTGAATGTGTTGTCACGGGTTACTATCTGAAAAGGTTGAGACTACCATTGAAAGGAAAGTGGAATGGCATTACACCTGTTATAGACGGGAAGTGTTTTTTTTTGTAGTTGACTGTATATAATGTACTGGAGTGATACTGGCTAGGGCCACACCCAAAGAAGTTGGCTTGGTGTACGGAGGTCTTGATGTACGTAGCAGCTTGCTTCAAAGCATTATAGTTAACTGCTTGTACACACATTATAGAAGACAAGTTGAGAAAGATGTGGCTTCTGGCTTTATAAGTTTTGCTACATGAGAATTTGCAGCTTTAAGTAGAACCGATACTTTCCATCGGTAAGTGAAATCATGATACGGTATTTTTTTTACTACATTGATGATTGTATAATCTTGTACTTTAATGAAGGATGATTTTATTCAAATGACAAATTGAAGTACGAGAAAGGTATAACATGTTGTTTCACCTTTTGTTATCAATTATATTTTGGGCAAAGAAATTAATGATTAAGAAGAGGAAAATATTTACAATTTGTATTGATGCATGTTTCACCTATAAGAAGAATCTATAGTAGAGAAATGTTTGTGCCTGAACTCTTTATATTTTAGATGGCACAGGGGCTTGGGAGACAAGCTGAGATTTCTACGACTACGAGAGTTGTTGCAAGACGGGACATTCGGACACGTGACCGACAGATCACCAAGAACATGGCGTCTTCAGTAGAGAACGCAATATGAACATTATGGTGAGCGATAATGGTGCCGATTATGTTGACGAGACTATTATGGAACTTGAGATAAATAGTTCGTTGAACTTGAAAGTCACATCTAAAAAGATGTCATAGGCTTAGCAGAGCCAATTGGACTATTTCGTGTTTGAGTGTGTATTGTTGATGCATGCATTGTATAAAGACTATTTTGAAAGATGTAATCAAGGGTGAAGTTAGCGGACAATACAGGTCTGGAGTTAACCGTTCACGTGACGAGAAGTCAGTTGTTGATTATTTTGAGAAGAGATCATGATATTTGTGAAGGTATAATTTGTTAAAGTTGATAACTAAATAAACGACAATATACTGGTCTGTTTATTGATGTTAAGGTAAAATATCTCAAGAACGAGATGTGTATGAGTTAATTGTTTAAGCTACAGATGTGTTATATATATTTAGACAATTCAGGTCTGTTTATATATAAACATTATTGGTGTAGAATTCATGTATTACAAATTATAGAAAGATTTGATACATGTTACAAAGGTGTTGATCATATATTTGATTGACAAGGTTGATTTTATTTTGATGGGACCAAGTGTTTTTGGAAAGAGATTGTAAGAGGATATATATTTCGTTCGTACCATTCTCTTTTTGTCGGAGAATGGTACTATTCTTTGCTTTATAATAAAGCTTCATTATAATTACGAGTATCGTAAATGGCATGTGTTTAGGCTTCTTTATTTTGAGTGTACCATGTGACATTTTGGTGTCAGAAGTGGGATAGAGCATGCCATTTACAGTCACATGGAAAAACAATTAAAAAAACATAGTTCAAGGAAAGGAATTGAAATTATTGAAAAAAAATTGTGTTAGCTTTGGTAGTAATTAATTTTGTTACGAGTTGTGTCCCTGCAAATTGTAGATTTCACACAGTGAACATGGATTTGGGGAAACTTATTGAAGCAGGTGAAAAGTTTGGATTGGGCGGTGATGAGTTAAAATTGTTTGTGAAATCTGAGCAGAATAGAGCAAGAGATGAGAGAGTTGAGCAGCTAGAATTGAAGAAAAGTGAAAAAGAGTTAGCCGAAATACAGCTTGAGATCGAGCGGGAAAAGCGCGCATCTCGCGAGCACAATGGCGGCGAAGCTAGTTTTGTAGAGAATGGAAGCAGTCAGACCGCAGCGTGCGCGAATTCGCTTCCATTTATTCATATCGTATGCACGAATTTGCTCATCATGAATACGTAATAAGCAAAAACATGGCACAGTTCTCATCTTTCTGCTATGCTCAGGATTCATTTAATGACATTGAATTCGTCATGAATATTGAGCCAGAACTATAAACATTATAATGTACTATTCAATAAATAGTGAGTGAAGTTTCAAAATGTGGAAAAAACACCAAAAAAAACTTGCAAAAAAAAAATATTTGAAGAGTCGGATATACACGTTAAATAACCATTTTTATCGGGGGTGCATCTCGCTGAATTTTGGCTTACCACATAATGTAGATATTTTCCTAACATAATATTATACTTCCTGTGAATGTCTGTCTCAATACCAGTCAGGAACAAGCAAAGTAGTAGCTGATGCATAATAGACTCCGGCGGAAAATAAGACATGGCCGATCGACGAGCGTTTCGCATCGAGATCAACCGGGGGATACCACGTTATATATAGCTCTGCGTCGATTCGCGGTCCAACCAGTCTGCGCGCTATACGTGAACACGCACGGAAAATAGACGGAGATTAGGGATATTCATGAATTACTCTCGTGTGCGTAACCCCCGGTCGTAGAGGCTTTTGTATTGCCCCACATACTTAATATTGTGTACGATACTCATGCGCTACATAATTATAGAAGTGAACGGAAAGTACAAAGTTGGATACGGATAAGCACACAAGTACAATATAGAATTCCAGCTCTAGGGACAGAAGAGGGGATTTAAGTGTCTATAAAGGCTATTTTTGGCCAGGCTTTGATATCATTTTAACAAAGAAGACACATTATTCGTTATGAAATGTATGTTTGTGTAAATACAAACTTTCAGGGTGGGGGGGGGGGGGGGGGGGGCAATGTTATTGAAAATTGAAAATATGATTGTTCCCATCCCTGCTATTAATTTCATGGTTGTAAAAGTTCTGAAATGTGTTTTTATATTTGTAAACCATGGGCTAATTAGAAGAGCCTTAAACAGGAATTTCTTTTGGTAATTCCCAGACATTCGATGATGGTAATATTTTATTTCATAATTCTTTTGTCAATTGCGTTACTCCAGTTCATGTGTATTCCTGGAAATAAAATATTACAAAATTCTTTCCCTTATTCTCTTTTCTGTTTGATTTTGTTTTAAAGTGACCCGCGGAATATATATATATCTGGAAATTTATTTTCGGGGTTTGTTTGTGTGTAATATGACCCTTGGATAGAAATATAAGTGTGCGGTGGGCTGAAGGGCTCAAATAAATCTTGTAGAATTCTAATTTTCATCTTCAACATCATTATCACAATCACAATCGTCATCGCCATCACAATCATTATCATTATCATCATCACCATAGCCATCATCGCCATCACCACCTACATCATCATCACCACCATTAGCATTGCATCACAATCATCATCATAATCACCGTCATCATGATCATCACCATGCACCACCGACATCGCCATTAATTGCCATCATCACCATCACGTTAACGACCAGCATTGCCATCATAATCACCCTCATCATCACCACCATCAGCATTGCCATCAAGATAATCATCGTCATCATGATCACTGTCATCATTATCATCATCACCATAGCCATCATAATCACCGTCATCATTATCATCATTACCATAGCCATCATCTCCACCGTCGCCATCACCACCATCACAATCATCATCACCAACATATCAAAATATGTCAATGCTTGACTATTTATATTATGTTTACCCTGTGTAGGTACTATTTCTGGATGAAATACAAATCTGCAAAATATATCTTTTAAACAGATTGTTTTTGTTTTGTGGGGGGGGGGGGGGGCTATTATTTAACAGGTCTGTGTAATTCACATTTCTAAATCAAAATTGATGCCAACTAACCCAAGAGAAAACCAGGTCTGGTTTGTTCTGAATAGCCTAGTAAATGGACAAAAAAATGTATTATTTAACACTACTACAAATAATAAATGCGATAGGACTAGGAATAAAATTTGCATTTTCTAATATTTATATTTTATTTATAAACTGACTTTGACATTTATGTTGAGACCATCACACGCATAAAATGTGTCGCTGAGAATAAAAGTATTATTAGAGTTAAATATTGTTAAATTGTATAAAGGTGACAGTTCAGTCAGTTTTCTATTAATATAATAAATGCATTGTTCGTGTGAAGCTCCGGAATCCCACATTGGAACTTTGGAAGTATCAGAGATTTTTGTTTTATTGAAAGGAATAAGCTGAACAAAATCCTTCTCGTCCTTCTCCCAAACTCCCCGTTCAAGATTGTTTGTTCCAACGTGAAGCAAAACTGCGGTTGAGTCTTCAAATAAATAACCATTAAAATTTAAAACGAACAAAGGCATGGAGTCCAGTAAATGTTGATCCAGGAATGCAATGGAGACTGATGTGTGATGTCTGTCAATGTCCCGCAAGCTTCGATGGTTGAGTGCGTCTGTCAGAAAAACAACAACAAATGATAAGAAGAATAAAATGTCTTAGTTCAATGTATGGGGATTTGAAAAGATCTTATCAAAGTAGCTAGCCATTTATGGTAGACAAAACTGGCTTGCTTTCAAATTTATTTTTTTAAATGAAAACAAATTACAGGTGTCAGATTCATGAAGTTTTCCCTTCATTTTTCAAGATGTGCACAAGTTCTAAAATGTAAGTATTTACCTTTGGCTTTTTGTTTTAATTCTGCTCTGTTCATAATCATAATATTAATATATAGGTCTACAACTCGCACAAGGAAATGCTGCTCATTTCTGTGGCTGGCTGTAAGGTTTGAGTTAAGCAGAAGGCAGAACCAAAGTTTGAGAATTCCAAATTAATATAATTAATTATCCTGTAAGTAATTTGTCATTCTAATAGTAATATCCAGCTCAGCTCAACTCAGCTCACTCGCTCAGCTCAGGATTCCAGTACAATTCGATCAGTTATCAAACCCCTTCATTACTTGTCTAAACATGTTTAAACCCTTGTAAATATACATTTAAAACATATCATTTGATCTAGATTTATAATGAATAGCAATGACTAATGAGCAGTGTCAGCAGTCGATTTATTTACATTGCTGTCGATTTGCGACAACAAAAACTAAAAAGCTGACAAAAATATATACACATGGGACTACATAAATTCCTGCTGTATGCGCCACACAATGGCACAGCTTGCAGCGACACACAAGAAACCCCGCCATTCCTGACTAAAAGGCCGTAGCCATAGCAATTCCCCGCGGTTTCTAATCATTTTCCGTCTACTTCCGGCAGATTTCCAAAATATAGTCCAATAATTTGGGCATATTTCTTATTCAAACATTACTTGCATCTACGTGTTTTCAACATCAAATGATGGACTGGTTATCAAAGACGACGTAGGAAGCAAAAATTCGAAATAATATTATCAATACCAGTCAGGAACAAGCAAAATACGACACAATGTAATGAGTAGTTAATTTCCGAGGAATAAAAAACGCTCTTTTTGTTTGCGATAAAAGTAAGCCCAAAATGTAACTAATTTGGGCAAATTTGGTGTCAAAGAACAGCGAAAATTTCAGAGATTGACTTACCCCACGATTCCGCCATGATGAATTGCACTGTAAGCCATACGAGGGCGAGAAAATGATGCTACCAAAATCCCGTGGCTGGTCTCGTGTTTTACGAGAGCGTTGTAAGCGAGCTTTTCACCGAACGGGAATCTGAATAAAAATTGCCGCACAGCCTCATTATCGCGCACGCTGCGGTCTGACTGGAAGCGCTAAAGCAAGAGCGCCAAAATTGCCTCTCTTCAATCAAGAGAAGGATGATATTGATGCATACTTACAAAGATATGAACGATATGCCAAGATTCAGAAGTGGCCAGATACTGAATGGGCCATAAACTTGAGTGCTTTGCTTACAGGTAGTGCATTGGAGGTTTATGCCCAGTTGTCTATTGATGATGGGAATAACTTCCAGATATTGAAAAATGCCCTTCTAAAAAGGTTTCATTTAACAGAGGATGGTTTTAGATCCAAGTTTGTTACAGGAAAACCCAAGGCCGGAGAAACTGGGCACCAATACGCCACCCGCATGGAGAATTACCTAGACAGATGGATTGAACTTGCAGGCATCGAGAAGACGTTCGAGGAGCTAAAGGATCTCATTCTTCGAGGGCAGTACATCGAAGGCTGTCATCGGGAACTTGTTATATTCCTTAAGGAACGTCAACCGACCGCTATGAAACAGACAGCGAGACTGGTGGACCAATACTTAGACGCAAGAGGAGGATACTTCAAGACACCTGTCCCTCAGAGACACAACCCGACACAAACTGAAGACACGAAGAGAAGTGAGGGTAAGCCTCCCTCCCAACATAATACACCTCCTGGTAATCCTTATCCCAAGACTTGTTTCAACTGTCACCAAACAGGTCATCTCGCTAGAAATTGTCCATCGCCTTCGGTTCCTAAGTCAAGGTCGTGTTACCTCTGCCATAAATCTGGTCACTATGCAAACAATTGCCCATACAATGCTCCCAAAACAGCAGGACTGATGACAACAGATGATACAGATGTTACAGTACCACACGGACAAGATTGGTTCCCTCATGATTCTGAGGTAGGTTTGAACAGATCACGTCAATACTCCCATACCCAGATTAATGCAGAAGCCCCTTACATAAATAAATATTCATTTCCAATTCTCAGTGCAGCTTGTAGCAATATTAACTTTGTAGGCCTGAAACAGATGCCAGTTTTGAAAGGCTTTGTAGGAAAACAGGAAGTTTCTGTCCTCAGAGATAGTGGTTGCAGTGGAGTAGTCGTCAAGCAAGGGCTTGTCAAACCAAGTGAATTGACGGGTAGAGAAGTCACATGTATACTCATTGATCGTAGCTTGAGAAGAACACCCATCGCTATTGTAGAGGTTGACACTCCTTACTTCACAGGCAAGGTTGAAGCAATATGTATGCCTAACCCTTTATATGATCTTATTTTGGGAAACATTACAGGTGTCCGAGCTGCAGACAATCCAGACCGATCATGGTCATCTCACATCCACCCAGTATGTGCCGCGGAGACAAGAGCTCAACGAAGAGATCGAGAGAAGCCATATCGCCCATTAAGGACCCCCAAGCCCTTGGAGAACCTCGTCAACCCAGAGACATTAAGGAGAGCACAACAGGAAGACGAAACTCTTGGCCGTGCAAGAGAACTAGCAGAAAGTCGAGAGGAGAAGATAAGTCGCAACGATGGCAAATCTTCTTTCTATTATCAAGATGACATATTGTACCGCAGATTTCAATCACCAAAGGTTGAGGCTAATCACCTATTTACTCAAATTGTGGTACCTAAACCGTATCATAGACGAGTCATGCAAATTGCACATGAGTCCATACTAGGTGGACATCAAGGTGCTAAGAAGACCTTACAAAAGGTACTTACTAACTTCTTTTGGCCTGGTGTCACTTCAGATGTGACTCGATATTGTAGATCATGTGAGGTGTGTCAAAGAACTATTTCAAAGGGTAGAGTAACGAAAGTGCCTATACCTTTTGAGCGAATGTATAGCAATAGTATGAGCCATCAAGAAAATCGAGCCCTACCTGTATGGCAGAGAATTCATCCTTGAAACGGATCATCATCCACTAGCTTATATGCAAAGCGCAAAAGTGGCTAATGGTAGAATTATGCGTTGGGCGTTAGCATTGCAACCGTATCGTTTCCGCATTGAAACAATAAAGGGCGCTGAAAATGTAGGTGCTGACTTTCTAAGCCGATCTCCAGCAGAGTATTAATTATGAGAGACTCCGAAATATGTTGAGTAGAGAAGGTGTATTTATATTGTGTGTTTTTTTGTTTGTTGTTGAGTATGTGATGTGTTAAGAAAAAGAAAAAAAAAGAAGAAGAGAGATTCTAACTTTTCGTATAGTAGATGTGGTAGATTAATTATAGCAAGTTAAAAGAAAAAGAATTAGTTTGGTAAAAACGGATGCGTTTTCTTGAAAGGGGAGTTATTTGTCACGTTGGAAAACGCAATCAACGATTTTATCAAAATATCCTTTTTTCTTTCATTAAACTAGGAACTAAATAAAGCGAATTATAGCGTGTATTTGTGACAGAGAGGGGTGGAGAGAGAGAGAGGGAGAGGGAGAGAGAGGGAGAGAGAGAGAGAGAGAGAGAGAGAGAGAGAGGGAGAGAGAGAGAGAGAGGAAGAGCGAGCGAGTGTGAATGTGCCATCGGTGGATGTAATTAGTGTAGAAATTATACAGTGTTCCGTGAAGCATTGAATGTGTTGTCACGGGTTACTATCTGAAAAGGTTGAGACTACCATTGAAAGGAAAGTGGAATGGCATTACACCTGTTATAGACGGGAAGTGTTTTTTTTTGTAGTTGACTGTATATAATGTACTGGAGTGATACTGGCTAGGGCCACACCCAAAGAAGTTGGCTTGGTGTACGGAGGTCTTGATGTACGTAGCAGCTTGCTTCAAAGCATTATAGTTAACTGCTTGTACACACATTATAGAAGACAAGTTGAGAAAGATGTGGCTTCTGGCTTTATAAGTTTTGCTACATGAGAATTTGCAGCTTTAAGTAGAACCGATACTTTCCATCGGTAAGTGAAATCATGATACGGTATTTTTTTTACTACATTGATGATTGTATAATCTTGTACTTTAATGAAGGATGATTTTATTCAAATGACAAATTGAAGTACGAGAAAGGTATAACATGTTGTTTCACCTTTTGTTATCAATTATATTTTGGGCAAAGAAATTAATGATTAAGAAGAGGAAAATATTTACAATTTGTATTGATGCATGTTTCACCTATAAGAAGAATCTATAGTAGAGAAATGTTTGTGCCTGAACTCTTTATATTTTAGATGGCACAGGGGCTTGGGAGACAAGCTGAGATTTCTACGACTACGAGAGTTGTTGCAAGACGGGACATTCGGACACGTGACCGACAGATCACCAAGAACATGGCGTCTTCAGTAGAGAACGCAATATGAACATTATGGTGAGCGATAATGGTGCCGATTATGTTGACGAGACTATTATGGAACTTGAGATAAATAGTTCGTTGAACTTGAAAGTCACATCTAAAAAGATGTCATAGGCTTAGCAGAGCCAATTGGACTATTTCGTGTTTGAGTGTGTATTGTTGATGCATGCATTGTATAAAGACTATTTTGAAAGATGTAATCAAGGGTGAAGTTAGCGGACAATACAGGTCTGGAGTTAACCGTTCACGTGACGAGAAGTCAGTTGTTGATTATTTTGAGAAGAGATCATGATATTTGTGAAGGTATAATTTGTTAAAGTTGATAACTAAATAAACGACAATATACTGGTCTGTTTATTGATGTTAAGGTAAAATATCTCAAGAACGAGATGTGTATGAGTTAATTGTTTAAGCTACAGATGTGTTATATATATTTAGACAATTCAGGTCTGTTTATATATAAACATTATTGGTGTAGAATTCATGTATTACAAATTATAGAAAGATTTGATACATGTTACAAAGGTGTTGATCATATATTTGATTGACAAGGTTGATTTTATTTTGATGGGACCAAGTGTTTTTGGAAAGAGATTGTAAGAGGATATATATTTCGTTCGTACCATTCTCTTTTTGTCGGAGAATGGTACTATTCTTTGCTTTATAATAAAGCTTCATTATAATTACGAGTATCGTAAATGGCATGTGTTTAGGCTTCTTTATTTTGAGTGTACCATGTGACAATAACCACCCGTCAGTGACCACCCTGTGTGGTCTAATCCCTCCTGGCCAAACTAGTACAGACGGGCTTTAAACAAAAATATCTAACTGATTATATTTAAACGGCTCAAACTACTAATCTGTCAAAGGTCGATTGCGTATAGACACTCCAACTAGAATTTCTGTAATATTAGTTTTCTATAATAATCCATTGAATGCCAGTTAAATAAGAATGCCCAAAATGAGCTTGAACAAAAGTCCTTATATCTCGGGACCTAAAAAATTGATCGGTGTTCTTTTTAAAAATTTCGTTAACATACCACCAATCTGATTCCATGAATACGAATGTGCTATTTTTATATTTTTTGTAATTAATAATTGTATTCATCATATGGGGGGGGCGATCACAATCAAATATAATCAAGTATCGGATAGTTTACATTTTAGGGAGGAGGGGCTAAACAAAAAAGAAGGCTATGGTGCAACTACCAAGGGCATATTATGATTACATTCTATACAACAGCGCTCAATTTCTACACTGACTGAATTCATTACTGCAACCCTGGACCAGCTACTAAAAGGGATTGGGTATCTTTGCCTCAGATTCTAAACAAAATATTGGATTTAGCTTATGCTGCAATTAAAATTATAAACCTCTAGGTCAGTCAGGAATTCCATGACTTTTACAATCCGATCGCCAGTCTGATTATCAAGATATTTATGATTGGAAATTGAAATTTCATTTTTCGTTTTCCTTACAGCTTTATCACAATACAGTCTATTGGGAAAAATGAGTATGGTAAAACCGGTCAACCACATAAATTTACTTTTTGAGGCACTTCATTATCCTTTCGAAGCGCAATTTTTTAGGGCTTCAATTTTACACCACAGACACTGATAACACATAGGGCCATGCATATCAGATTTAATATTGCTAAACCAAGGACCTACCTTTAAAACACCTAACTTTAACCTGCACCTTGTGAAAAACATAGCTTAGAACGATAATCGTCAGCAGAGAAAATGTCGGATTACTCATTCAAAGAATTATAACTTTATAATTTCGACTTCCCACTTTAATTCACATGCTTCAAAACTCCGAGGGAATCAAGTTGATTTTATCAGATTTCCTTTAAAACATAAAAATCCGTATATTTTTTCTAACACCGTTGATTCTTTTTTTTCTTCTTCCGGGGCTGCACCCTCGTCATGGCAGGGAGAGTCCCTTTTTATTTTGTGGTGATCATTGGATAACAACAACGAAATATATCAATATTAGCAATTAAATTCACATTCACATTTTGCAAGTTTCAGCGTACTTGTTTGTAGAGCATGAGTAAGCAATGTTTAGCTCCAGTCAGATAGAGAGAAAAAAAGGAGAGAAAGAGAGAGAGAGAGAGAGAGAGAGAGAGAGAGAGAGAGAGAGCAGGAGAGAATGGGGAGGGGAGCGAACATGATAGAGAAACGCAAATGGATGTGTACTTTAAAGGGGGAGGGGAGCTTTTTTTTTTATTGAATGTTGATGGAAAATCGGTTCTTATTTTCAATTGACATTAGATCACTGTCTTTCAATTTTGTTTATAAACATCGAGTATGCTTATGACGTCACCTGGGCATATAGTTACTAGTAATTGACCCCATCGTTCCTTGGTTGTAAATAAACTAAGCTTAACGTCATTTGGGGGCAATATCAATCAATATTTTACGGTGTCTAATGATAGCAAAAGGGGCAATATGACGTATGTCCGTGGTACCCTATCAAACAGTCCCCACCTCTTCGTCCGCCCCCATGAACGATCGACAAAGACCCAATCCCTACTCACCGGGGGACATAGTTTGAATCGTTGCCAGCATCTCGAATCTCCAGACTCCAAAATATTATTATCTTTTCTTCCTTCCTTCTCTTTTTTTAAAGCCTCCCGACGGACATACTCGTGACAATAAGTCGTCCTGCCAAGAAGTGTGATGGCGTAGCGGGTGTCGAACCAGGGGAGGGGGTAGCCTCTATTTTATACTCATTTTGTACCTAGGTTTTTAGGAGCTGTTATAGAGGGTTTCTTATTTGTGGATGGGCATGGGGGTTCTTTCATTCATGTTTACATGTGCCTCGTGTGTTTTTTTCAAAGGGAAGCTCGATTTTTTTTTGAGGGGGGGGGGGGGGTGGAGGAGGGAATGAGCCCCGCCCCAAAACTCCTCTTCAACGGCTTCTGCCTTTTCTTGCTTCTTCCTCTGCACTTAGTCATGTAACTTGCATATTGAGGATAATCAAAATGTTGATTTGAATTCAATATTTTATTTGGGGGTCGTAGTAACTTACTTCAATCCACAATGCCCCACCCCCATCTCTCCCTCTTTCATGTTCTTGTTTTCTCTTTCACCATCCGATATACGTACCCCCGTAACTGCCTGTATTGACTCGGAGGCGTATCGTTCAAAGATTTGCCGCCTCAGAAAGATAGCCTCCTATCTCAAAGTTTCGTTTTCAATATCTAAAGAAAAGAAAAAAAATGTTAATCTCCATCTTCAGGATCTTCAGTTGTATGTGTCAGATTGGTCCGATTCGTTTAAGATGAGATGGGAAAGTTTGGAAGTGATTCTGATCTGATAATGTGGGACAATGTTTTCTATATTGGGGTTAGGGTTCAAGGGCAGGTAAGCTTGTTTTAGGCAGTTTCAGTGGTAAAATTAGACATTGGCTTTTCTTTGTTCGAAATAATGCAATGTCAGGGTATTTTCATCAACTTCTTCGAGTCATCCTGACAGGGATATAATCGGCAAATGATTTGAATGCATCAAATCTCACTCGTGGTTTATCTTTGATTATGTGTGGTCTAAATTAAAGGGATAGTTGAGTTCTGTTGCAGAGGGCGCTACACACAATAATTTTTTGTGAGATAATGAAAAACTGAGTGTTAAATTTGAAAGAACATAATATTTAAATTACAAAATCATCTTTGTTTGATCAAAATCGGTTCAGAGACGGCTGAAATATAACGATTTCTAATACTTGTGTACCACCACAAATATTAGATATTTTGAAAAATTTGAAACCGTTGAAAAAACGAAATAACGCCTTTACGTCGTATTTCAGCCAATGCCGATGTTCGCTTTTTTGTTGGCATTTTCGTGTTGCTTGTATTACGTACAACCAGCCGGCCCATGTATTGTTATTTTTAATTAAATAATTCATTAACGGTTACCGTGTTTTTTAAAAGTGGAACTGAATTGGTATGCTCGTATTGGCTAAATTTCACACATTTTGGGATCTAAAATTACCTTCATAGCAATTTTAGGTTCTAAAAGGGCACTAGAAATGTCATAGATAAGAATAAGAGCAATAACCATGCACTTTGAAGGCATTTGCGGTCTGAAAACAAAACTCAACTATCCCTTTATGTTGAGGATTGCAATTGAAAAATTCTACCAATACTATATGTGTAGTATTAATAATATATTCAATGTTTATTTAACTGTTCATTCCATACTTTGTCGTTTTAGAACGTTCAACATTTACTTACAATTACAAGTAAAATACAAATAAGCAAACAAACAAAAGCAGCAGAATAAAATGAAAATACAAACAAACAAAGCTTCAACAGGCTCATTTGGCCAGTCATAAAAGTATCTTTTAATTTTTGAAAAAAATGATATTGAAAAATCATTCCCAAAAGTTATAGAAAACATGATTATTGAAAAAGATTACTAATTCGATCCATTTCACGACCATTTCAAAATGCTTAATACTTCAACAGCTAAAAGAACTGAGACATAGTGCAGGGGGCTAAACCAGGCAATAAATTGGGATATAGAAGAAATCAGAAATTAATGTTCTTGCTCCCTACTTATCAAATTGCTTTAATACCGGAAAAATTGAAATTACTCATGAAGAGCGCCAACTGCGAGCATTGGAGAAATGATCACTTCCTATATGTAAGTAAGATAGGTTTGATTCCTTTGGTAAAATGTGAATCGTATTCTGTGTGTTTGTGATTTTGAATATTCCTCACTTAACAATGATTACAGAAAAAAGTAACGCCGAATCTATTTTATTTGTTTCATCAATTTGTTTGTAAGTAGGGAATATGTAATTAGTTATGATCTAATCGACTGTGTATTATGTGTACTTGTCCATATTATCTAAGTTTGTTGAAATGATTTTTAATACATGTAAAACTTGCAATGTAATTTAGCTTTCGAGCTACCATTTTGAAGTTGTCTAATAAAAAACCATTCTACTACTACTACTATATATTAACCTTTTATAAAGCTGTCTTTTATTTTTTATATTTCCATTGAAAATACTTTTCAAACTATCGCAATTATTTTGAAAAAAACAACTCAGGACAATATAAATCCACTATTATATATCCCATACAAATCATGTTTGTATTACATAATACGCCACTGTTATGTTCGCACATATCAAAAGGCCACGCACAACGCTATTGAAATTCCCTTGGGTTCATTATAGTACATTTGTGTGGTTTCATTTTTTATAACATTCTTTAACCGACATAGGCCTACTTCTAAAACGAAATAGCAATACATTTTAGAGGATATATATTTGGAACGGAGTAATTTTCGTGAATACTAATTTTAAAAATGCAATTTCTCAGCATACTTCAATGTACTTCAAGATTATTTACGTCATGTACTTTGAATATTCTTATTTTTAATTATTAAAAAATGCAGTAACTCACCTGGACACCAGGTAAGAGTTAAAGACCAAATTTGAAGGAGAAGAAAGAAAGAAAGTAAAAAGACCCTCTAAAAATGCTGACATAACGAGCTAATATAGGGCAGCTTAACCAAGCAGTATCACATTTACCTATCCTTAGCAAATGAGGGCGATAGAGCGATAACAAGGCTCACTTTTAGCGCCTCGCGATTAAATGCTTCGCGAAAAGTCAAGCTCCCTTCTCAACCCGTAAAGGGATCTTCAATAATCCCGCGTTGATGGCAGAGTTGGATCGCCGTTAACACCTCGCGCCTCGGGAGTGTTGAGAGGACCGGACGCGAATTTTTTTTCCGTACTCGAGAGAGCAAAAATCCCATGTGCGCATGCGCGTGGACTTATGATTTCTCTGCTACTTCCCATACGAAATGTACATGTATTCGCATGTACTGTGCACGATTCGCGTTCTACGAGTAAACGATGGCGTAGTAGTCTTCAAACACAGACTCTGATTTGCCAGTTTGACAAATCAATATGCGTATGTGTCGCGATGTGCTTATTCAAGTCTGTGTAGTTGTATGATTCAGACCCAGTAGTGCATATGGAAATACATTGCAACTTGTATAGAATGGTATAGTAGTCTGCAAGCACAGACGCTAATCTGACAGTTTGACAACATACTAGTAGTGTGCTGAGAAGTACTTTATTCAAGTCGCCAACTTGTATAGAATGGTATAGTAGTCTGCAAGCACAGACGCTAATCTGACAGTTTGACAACATACTAGTAGTGTGCTGAGAAGTACTTTATTCAAGTCTGCGTAGATGTATGATTCAGACCCTACTGGTGCTTGAATATAAAGCACTACTCAAGACACTATGTTGTCAAACTGTCCGATTAGCGTCTGTGCTTGCAGACTACTATACCATGCTATTCAATTTGGGATGCATTTCTGTAAGCACTAAAATGTCTGAATCATACAACTACTCAGACTTGAATACTAGTACTATTGCTACGCACGATATATGCGTAATTGTTTTGTCAAACTGGCAAATCAGAGTCTGTGTTTGAAGACTACTATGCCATCGTTTACTCGTAGAACGCGAATCGTGCACAGTACATGCGAATACATGTACATTTCGTATGGGAAGTAGCAGAGAAATCACAAGTCCACGCGCATGCGCACATGGGGTATTTGCCCTCTCGAGTACGGAAAAAAAATTCGCGGACCGGACTGGTACTGGTAGGCCGGGACGGGCGGGGTGGGATGGGTTAAGGGGGTATTGGAGCAAGCTGTCAGTGTGCGATTAGTTTGATCAGTTTTAAGGGGTTGCAGCTTGGATTGCCTAAGGTCAAAGCTAGGATGAATCGTATCAGGTTAGGAGGCATGGGAGGGGGAGTGGGTATAGGCTGGGGCGCTTGTTATAGATTACTCTCTCCTTCAGAAAACAAACCTGAAATTATGTTGGAAACAATTTATATATTAATAACATAATAATAGGCCTCGTTCCTTCGTTCTTTTCCCATCCTAATGACCGGGAGTCATCAATGTCCTCCAATGTCCCCTTAAATAATGATAAGCCTATAAAATATTCAATTCAAATACATCCTACACATAATACAGATTAGTAATTTGTGTTTCAAAATGGTTGAGACAGCACTATTTTTTCTTTGCATGTCATAATAATGAAGGGTTTATTTCGTTTAAATTAAACCGTTGAGAGTGAAGCAAAATATAATAATGTATAATAGGCAAATTCAATGCCAATACATAGAGAGAGAGAGAGGGGGGGGGGGGGCGGTACCTTGGAACGAGTTTTCCACTCAAAATCTTTATAAGCAAAAGAAAGGAAAACGAAACAAAAATGATCGCAAACACTGTCCAAAATCAGTTTATACAAAGGCTAATTTAAAAAGCTTTGTCCATTACCCATTGAAACGTGCAAATGTTGAACATGACCCTTTCATGTTTTAAAAACATATTTCCTATAGGTAATACGATCGGCTATTGCCTTTAGTTAGTTTTTTGAAAGTCTAAGCGATCCTGCTAAAATCCGATTTTGGGGGATTCTTTTCTTTCAAAAAGATAAAATAGCAAAATAGAAGAAAAAAAACAGAAGGGGGGATTTAAAAAAAAACACCTTGGTTTTATGGCTCTACAATCATATTGAGTAGTTAATATGACCCAAATGATAGAAAATAGAATTTCAGAACTTGAAAATATAGTTTTCATGGCTTTGCAAACTTGACGTTTATTTCACTAAACCTTTACGGCTTTAGCAGTATATAAATAAAATAGGGGTCTAGAAAGCTCTCGTTGGCTGCCAGCGTCGTGTTAAAAATACCTTCAGAGCAGGATATCAGCTTTTCCTTGGCATAAATCAACTTCGCAACGATCCAAGACATTTGGGAGACAGGCATAAAGTCGCTGGCTTTAAACACCCATTTTTCTACATTTTTGTTGCTTTATTAGAAAAACATCCTATATTGATAGATCTCTGTATTAATTTAGTTCTTGAAAGAGTCAGAGGGGACGACATTATCTAAAAGTGGAGAATATTTTTATTCATGTGAACTTTAATTTATTATGAATATTTGAAGGCATACTGTCTTAATGCATTTTAATTTTTTTTTAAAGGTCTCCTTTAAAAGATTTCAGTGACAATTTGGGCTACAGCCAACGATACCGACAATGTCGGTCTTAAAGGCCGTCTGTGCTAGTTCGGCCAGAAGGTATTAGACCATCCAGCGAGGTCACTGACAGGCAGGTATCACATCAACTCAGCTCTCAATTAACATAAGAAAAAGAGGATCATGGGGACCAACAGGCACCGATTGGGGCTTTAAGGTTCTTGAGACTGACATGTCGGTCTCATGGGCTTTGAAACATGTAATCTGAGCTTTCATGAGACCGGCATTATCGGTCTGGAGGACTGTCAGTCTACTCGGATGAACCTGATACTTTCTCTGTGTCTGTGTGTGTGTGTAATTGGGTTTTTACAGACGTGTATCAATCAGATATGATTATTTACGTCTGGGACCGACCTTTAACGTCACCATCCGAAAGACGTGACTCTGTTTCGAACCTGCGTCCTCGGCTGAATCAATTTGTAACTTCCACTGTTAGCTGGATTACAGGCGCACGCCACAACGCCTAGTCGCCTAACGTGGTAACCGTATGTCCAGACAAATGTTCTTTAAAATGATGATGATACCACAATGGGGATGGAGAAATATGCAACTATTTTAAGGAGAAACAAAATCTAAAGTACAATGAACAGAGGAGTTGATAGAAATTGTGAGCTGAGATGAGGTATAGAATTCAATAATTCCCGAAATATAAGTGTTTGTATAAATTATTACTTTTTGACATTATAATAATAATAATAACCTGGATTTACATAGCGCTTTTTACGAAATACCGTCTCTAAGCGGTTTACAGATATTATAACCCCGGTCATTGGATTCATTCACGCACAATCTGCACCATCTCCACTCCCTAGGGAGTATTTCTACCATTTGGTCACCGTGAGGGCATATGGGAATTATTACCACAAAGACTTTTGTCATTCTACCAGGTCCCCATTTCTCTCATGGGTATGGGGTGGGAAATGTAGATTAATGCCTAGCCAAAGGACATTAGTGTCATGTCGGGGTACGAACCCACGACCTTTGATTTGTAAGTCAAGAGCTTAAACAACCCGAAGACGACACCTCTACGTAATTGTTTGAGGGCTTGGAAAAAGAACCGCCCTTAACAGACATGCTATGGACTTGACACGGACGATAACAGATAGCATGGACTCTGAAAGTATATATGACAAGCCATTAAACAAGACGAAAAACATAAAGATTGTTACCCATCCGTCATTATCTTCTCAAGTCGAATCCTTTGTTGATCTTGGCTAAAACCACATAACAGTCTTAAGGTCGATGGGATTGACCGACCCTCATCGAAGATCAGAATCATTAGTTTCCAAGGATTCGAAGAAATTTACTAGGTTCTTCTTTTTACCAAGACCCTATGCCAAATCAGACCCTTTCCGTAGTTTCTCGTAGGGCTAATCTGTTGAAGGATTGGAGGCTTTGGCCAGTTGAGTTAAAGATGAGATGAGCGCTGGAAGCTACGAGGAGTCCATTTACCATATCACTGATAGCAGTCATCACGAGCGTAGACTATAGATAGATCCATTTAAATGTAAGGGGGGGGGGTAGGGCGTCTAAGACAAATTTGCCGACAAGTTAGTCGAAAATTTATACCGAACCCCTGCCCCAAAAGAAATCATCCTCCTCATTATCATCATCATCGTCGTCATCGTCGTCTTTTTTCTCTTCATCATCATGGTATCCTGCTGATATGCTGTCTGTGATGAAGATGATAACAATAATAATGATGACAGTAAATGATGATGATGATAATTATTAGTAATGATAATATCAATAATGGTGATAATAATAGAATAATATCGAATTAGACAACAACAATAACAGCAACAAACAACTTATATAAATTACAAATAAAATATCTGTATAGTTTTTAAATTTTGGTCTTGATATATCTCCACCCCCCCCCCCACCCGTGTAAAATATGTCAGATAAAAATTACCAAAACACTCAAAGAAAATTGCCGAGAGAAAGTATTCAAAAGGATTTAACACCTCCACACCCCTTATTCAGGCTTATTGCCGCCAGTGCCTATCGTATACAGGGATTTTGGTAATGCAATTAAAACCTATCTAGTTTGTGAAGTTCTAAAGTACAAGATTTGATTTACGAGTTGAAGCTAAACATTGGGAGTATAATATATCACTCACAGAACTATTAACATAGGCGAGAAAAGAACTACACAAACACATACCAAAACGTAGCAATATGTGATAGGATAAATAAATATTACATATTATTAATATTTATATCAAATATTTATGTCATGATGCATATATAAGGACTAAAGTTGTATCATTTAAATATTGACTTGGACTGATTAATTTCGACGGGAAAGATTCTACAAGAGATTAAGCCATAACAAAATCCAAGTAAACAAAAGGCGGCGTCTGAAAGATAGATAATCTGTTGTGTTTGCAGATCTTTCTAGCTTTCAATCCATTTTCTTTAGGGAGAACATTTTAGCCCACCTAACCGGTTTCTACGCTCCCACTTTCTGCCCTCCGCCCCACCCATCCCCCTGTGGCGTTACCGCAATTTTATAGACACAACTTGCGATCCCAAATCTAAGAAAAAGCCAATCCCCAACTTAAGGTTGTTCTTAAAAAATAGTCGTCACAGAATAACGCATTAAGAATAACGGATTAAAAAAACGTTTAAATGCAATAACTTACATATACTTAAAGTTGCCTAGCTGACGAGAAAAAAATTACCTTATCAAAATATTTATAAAAAATAAAACAAAAGAAGAAGAATATAAACCTGTTACAGAGTGCAACATATTTTCCTCTTGAATTTCAAGTTTGAATTTCAAATCGCAAAGACAATTTTATGCCACAATGTGCAAACGACCTGCAGAAAATCAGCCTGATTTTGCGTCACGTTGTTTTAATGTTCAACCTATTTACATGTGCATTAGATTTCTGCCACATAAGAAAAGACATCAACGAACATGACTAAAGGGCCTACTTGGATGTTCCATCCCTTAAGTATTAGGGGCGGAAGTAGAAGACCTACCCCTTCGCTTTATCGAAATCTTTTCTCAATTACATCATACTTATCAACGCTTCCAATCACACGCTCATTCGTCTACATTTGTCCTCCTGCACGGTGCACTAACACATTATTATTCAGGTGGGACTGAAGATATTTATAACACGGGAGCTGGGCTGATTCAACACTTTTTGGGGAGTAAGGGGGCGGCGGGTGTTGTGTTCAACATCAGCATAATAAACGCACTGTCGTTGAGAATTAAAGGTAGTGTCAATTATTTGAGAAAGAGAAAGATAATTCTGATGTTTCCTAAGAGCTGGAGGGGCAAGTTTCCCAATGTTTCCAGTAATCACATACAGAGCTCAAGACGAAAAGTACGGGTGGCACAGTTATAGAAAATTATAGAACTTAATAATTACATCACTTTGTATAATGGTCATACTGCAAATGGATACCGGGAAGCGCGATGGCTCAGTGGTAGAGCAGTGGTCTCCTAATCGGGAGGTCCCTGGTTCGAAACCAAGTCGATGCACTAGTGCCCTTTGGTAAGGCATTGATCCTCATTACCAAGTCCTTCTATTGTTTAAAAACATTGACATCGAGGCTCAGTTCACACAAATCAATTGCAAGTTTACATACTCCTACATAATGTACATAGTTGCGATTGATATCAACGCAACAAAAATTGCGACCAAGACCCTTTTGATTATATTCAACTGTTTTACGCATACGGCCCGTAGAGAAGATTATTACAGAATGAAGTAAATTCTCATCTAACTCGAATCAATCCTCACCATTTCGGGGACAAAGGGAACAATGACATTAACATTGAAAAATAAATGTCCTACTTTGTACTCGCTTAAAGGGATAGTTGAGTTTTGTTTTCAGACTGCAAATGCCTTCAAAGTGCATGTTTATTGCTCTTTTTCCAGTCTATGACATTTCTAGTGCCCTTTTAGGACCTAAAATTGCTATGAAGGCAATTTTAAACTAACTCAAACTTTGAAATTTAGCCAATACGATCATACTAATTTTTCTGTTCATTTTTGTGATTAATATTATTCTGCTGATTATGATACAGGGTAAATAAATTCAGTATGTTTGCATAATTATATTCGATATTATTCTAAAAAAAACAATGATTGTAATAGGAAAAGCAGCAGTAACGTTCAAATTCGTTTTAATTCATTAACAAAAATGTGATTTCGTCATCTTATATTTTGAGAATGTCGTGTGATTTACGACATGGTTAATGAACCGCAGTGGAAAGGAAGGAAAACACACTGTAAATCATCACCCAAACAAACATTGAAATTATTTCGCAGGTTATATCAATATCCTCTCACTTTCTCGTTTTATAGAAACCATGTCAAGGTTTTGAAGAGCACACTATCTACCTGTTCTCATTAAAAAGAGAGGGGAGTGGAAACGCACTAACCAGTTATTTAGCAGGCACATTCCCCAACTTTTGTCAGTCGTTGTGCATAACAGTGTCTGCACTCTGAGACAACAGTGTAGACTCTTTACTTTACAGAAACCAACAGATATAGGCTTTGCTCGTTCCTCTAGGAATTTTGTTAAAATGTGAAATTAGATTCTGTGCTCGCAGCCTAGATTCGAATATCATATTTCTGTTCCATTTGATTGGAATTATTGATGAGGTCTGTTCTCATTGTAACGGTTATCACGACTTTGTAACATCGTCAATTTACTTTCAGTAAATTTAGTATAGTTTGTCACAGGTCATGTGACATATTATTTATGTACAGATGTAGTGGCACTAATATATATACAGGTTATGTATAATTGAAAGTATAAAAGAAAAAACAGCACCCCCCCCCCCCCCCAAAAAAAAAAAAAAAAAAAAAAAAAATCCGAAAATCTGTCTGCGAATGCCCGCCCCCACCCTTGAAGGCCCTTTAAAGAAGATACGTTTTTTCAAAGTGCAGTGCATCTGCTGAGGTACATCATTACGCTTAGCGTGGAGGAGGGCGGGAGGGGGGGGACCCCCCCCCCCCCCCTTTTCAACGTCTGGATACATCCCTGCACACAATAACGTCACTTGTCATTATAGTACACGGGCAATATGAAAAAGGAAACAAATAAATACAAGAAGTAATTGTACCACGACCCAAATATCAATTTCATAAGTAGATCACCAATTGATGATGTTGATGATGAATGGACAAGCATAGCCAACATATTTTTACGATTTATAATTTGTGAGTCTCTTTTTTTTCTTTCTTCATTTTACTGTAGTCCCACGTGCATTAAAACAAATTGTTGTCAATCATCGCTCTAAAGAGTTGCGTGTGTCTCGCGGAGTGCACCTAGCCAGAAGAAGACGGGGGAGGAAAGATCTCCAATACCTTCAAATTTATTTAGGAAGTCATCTTTTATCTCAGGCAAAGGTTATGGCGAACGATGGAAACACGGCGAAGTCCCGACGGTATTAAAATACTTGGAGACCAATAAAATAGTTCATAAAATCTGCTATGCTCCGTGTAACAAGTGAACTAAACTGCACAAACTTTAGAACAAGAAGATAGACGGATTCTTGTAAGGATAATAGGTTTAGAATTTGGAGAAGAAAAATGTAAACGAAGAGATAGGACCTGGGTTTTTTAATAGGATATCTTTTGATATTAAAGTATTGCGGCGTATGTACGTATACAAGGGATGTGGGGGGGGGGGGCATGCCCCTAATCGAATGACGAACAAAACAGGCTAGAAAGGGGGAGAGAGAAAGAGTAAAGGTGTAGACCATTTGAGAGGGAAGAGAGAGAGAGAGAGAGAGAGAGAGAGAGAGAGAGAGAGAAAGAGAGAGAGAGAGAGAGAGAGAGAGAGAGAGAGGGAGAGACTAGGTTGAAGAGGAGAAAGATAGGGAGGGGGACACGTACAAAGTATATTACACCACCCCTCCCAAACCCTTCCCTTACCAGATCTCTCGCATTTATTCACTGGGTTAAACTGGCGCCCCACGACAACAGTGCCCCCTTCGATGAATTGATTCTCCTTACGCCATGGAAGCGCGAGATGGACCATTGTATCCCCAATCCCTTGCAGATATAGCATTCACATAATCTCCTCTTATCAATCGCTTAAAGCGGATCAAATTATTGGAATCTATCAAACGATTTTATTTTCCATCTACGCAATATAGTCTGTCAAGTTTGTGGGGAATCTCTTTTCTTTAAATGGGAGTCGACAGCTTGGAGAGCCCGGAGGAGGGGTACGGCGATTAGTGGTTAATACCCCTGATACCCCATGAGGTTCATTGTGATTGTTATCATGTAGAATAGTGGGGATCCGAATTAACTGCGTCATATTAAGAATCCGAATTAATTCTGTCATAATTATGCCATAAAGTTGAAACTATTGTGGCAATTATGAGTATAGAGTTGAAACTATTTCTTCTTCTTCTTCTACTTCTTCTTCTTCTTTTTTCTTCTTCTTCTTCTTCTTCTTCTTCTTCTTCTTCTTCTTCTTCTTCTTCTTCTTCTTCTTCTTCTACTTCTTCTTCTTCTTTTTTTTTCTTCTTCTTCTTCTTATGTTATGAGAGTTTCCCTCACACTTATATAAATTATACAATACAAATTGCCCTCAAATTTAACACCATATCCTCAGAGCGACGGCCTTGAATACACAATACTCAACATACCCTCTCATCGTTACATCATGTCATGTCATGCCATTTCATGTCAGAGAAATGTAGCTTATCTCAATAGAGACCAATTACCGGTTCGTGACCCGAGGTTTGAAGGGCAAGATCAGACAGAAAACCACCGATTTCTGCGGTACATGACCTAAAAGATGCCCCGATCTGTCGGGGGCGTCCCGCCGTTGGTGCAATCAGGATGACCTGGAAAATTTGTTCACGATAAAGTTCATTGGCACTGACAATCGAAACTATCGAAACCATGGACAAAATGGCCAGCAAAAAATATAAATTCCTAGAAAAGGAAATTTCTACTCCTTCTTCTCCACATATTCGGCCTCTCTCTCTCTCTCTCTCTCTCTCTCTCTCTCTCTCTCTCTCTCTCTATCTCTCCCTCTGTCTGTCTGTCTGTCTCCCCCTCCCCTCTCTCCGTTTTCATTTTATAAGAAACTTTTCTAAGAATCTTTGTTCATGAGTAACATTAATTTATACATGTTTCATACTAATGTAATGATATATATCAAACAAGCAGACGGGAAAAGGTTCATTACAAAGAGGAAAAACTAAATATTTAGAAATAATTCTAAATAAAACCGAAACTGAAACTGAAACTGAAACTAAAACTACTGAACCTTCTTTCCCTTCAATTGACTATAAATAGCCAATCTGCTTATTATTGAAGTTATATCTCAGTCGAATTTAGATGAATGAATTAATATGTCGATTTTTCATTTTTTTTCTTCTGTTAACTTGTTTAGGACCGAGTTTAAACCAGAGTCCCATTACATAACACTTACCGTTGATGGTAACTTTAACATCAATATTAACTACCATGGCAACATCACTCGTTAGCCAATCTAATCGAGGTTTCCATCGAAGTTAATGGCAATCAGTGGTAAGTTTTATGCAAAGGGGCCAGAGTGTGAGGTGGATCTTGTTAAGTAAAAATGAATGGTCTCACCTTTTTTGGTATTTACTGATATATATAACAAACATACACACAAACACACAACGACGACAGCAACAACAATAACAACAAAACAAAAACAAAGCAACCAAAAATAATTCGAAACTGGGTTTTAAAGCTATTTTTCTCAGGTCAAAAACAAAATCAAATCGAATTGTACTAGTAAGCACTAGCATAAATTAAAACAGAGCAAAGACTATTTTGATACCCTCTTAAGGTGGATTATACCTTCTCACGCTCTATCAACTATAGGGGAGGGAGTGGAGGTATATTTATGAATATAGATATAGCAAGCAAGCTCCTGGCTTTATTATAAACAGATCCTTTCAATTTTTTTCGGCGACGTTCTGTTTTTCAAAAATAACCTCTCTTGTGGGAGTAATTAGAAGGAAAGGAAGAAGGCATAAATTATTGAAAGGCCCACGCATCCGCTCCTTAAAACTTCAAAAATAATCTCTCCAAATTTTTGCTTGTCAAACGATTTTTTGATCGAAGGCTTAGATTTGCCGAAACGATTTGAAGTCTCCTGGACTGAGTCATGATATTGTATATGCTGTTCTAAGCAGAGGAAATATAAGTTATTGGAAGTAATATGTTTTTTCGATTGTTATTTTGAGAAATATATGTATATAAATATGTATATTCAATTCAATTCAAATTAACATTTATTTTCTTCCATTCAATTCGGCAACATATTATATTCAAACAATACAATTTATACGTAGGAACAAAAGATAATTTAAGAACTTGTATTACAAGGAAGAAGGCCAAATCCCAGCAAACATAGCTTGTATCGGGTACGCACGAATACACAAATACACAATATACATTATACATAGAAGAAAAGGATAGGCAAGGAGGAGAAGAGGATAGAGAGCTTGGAGAAAGAGAAATGAAGAGGACTGCAACAGAGTAGCAATGGAGTGTCAGTGTATGGCATGCATAACCAACATAATGCCGTCAAGATTTAGGTGAAGGGTATAATGTGGAAATATTTGACTGCATTTCTATAGAAAAGTAGGGTAATACTGGATTTATCACCCCTACTTCTGTATGGGTATCGATATAACAGTAATAAAAGACATTCTAATTGAAGAGAATGTAACAATATCATTGCAAGGAATTTCAAAAACTCAACCAAATGCAATGTCAACAGCGTTATCCGTATCCATCGCATTAAAACAAAAGTGTGTACACATTATAATATACGTAATTCAAACTGGATTTAAAAACCCCATTACAAAATACGTTATTAAACTTGCCCTGAAATTGATTTCTTTAAAGTCTTCACTATCGTGTTATAATGTTTTATTTAAAGGTAAAACAAAGTTTTGGGAAATTTTGAAAATTGGGTGGATAGTGATTCTTTACAATTTTGATATATTTGGATGCCCCTGTGGAAGTATTATAAGCACTAAAAATATAGCCCCTTAAACACTCCTGCTTTCGAGAAATATTGAATATAAAAATTTACCGGTGCTCCCGGTAAATTTTGATAAATTTCAAATAGCGCCTACGGCCGTACCATGAGAATTTCTCATGGTAGCTGCGACCATGAGAATTTCAGAATATGTAGTTTTTCCAAACGGGAATAGCTAATCGGTTGATTTTAGTCAAGAAACATTGTTTTATAGCTTAATTAATATCTTGACCTTAAGAGTGAGCTATACAACATAATGAATTTATTATTTACAATTTCATAACTTTAGACTTTATTTCAACCGCGACAACGATCAATGAATATTGTAGGATCACATAAGCTTCCAATATATTCATTTGAACCAAATTCATGACCCCATACCAAAACTTTGTATTAACTTTAAGAAACAAACTATGTAAATTAATCTTAAAAGTTTAAGTTTCCTGTCTCATATTTGCTGTCACCAACAGCTCGCTTGAAATATTCACTTAAACTATTTCTAGAAAAGGAAGACTATGAGTTGGAAATTATAATTAATAAAGTTATACAATCATTAATGATTCTTATCAACATCTATACTTATGAGAAAAGAACGAAAAACAGGGTAAAAATACAATAAAGAAGATTAATATAATACTGCAATCCTGATTTGTTCTCAGATGAAGCAGAAAGAAAACATGGAAAAGAAAGAAAGAAAAAGTCTCTTTTTTTAGGGACAAAAGTTGTAAAAGGGGATAAAATAGCGAAGCCTAATACATGTTAAAAATTTAGTGCTCGGTACAGAACCAGGAATATCACACTAGGTTTTATATGTCATTGGCCCTTAACAAAACTTGAACTCTGCCGTAACATAATTATGTCAAGGTTGATGCAAGCTTCAGTCACTTTTCCTGATAAAAATGAAGGAAAAACACACACATCTAAATCGAACCAATTCATTCATTCACTGCTTCTCCCCCTCGCTTGTTTCAAAGAGAGATTTGTTGTTATATTAATATCCCGCTGCACCATGCCCTTATTTCCCGGCCAACCCTCCCGAAGTTTCCCCGAACTCAGCCGGTGGGCTTCCGCTGTTCACCCGGTGAAATGGCCTGATATTTATTTCTATGTTTGTGCCATCGAAAGTATTTGCGTTCTCATGATTCCAGCAATGTTAGTAAGTTATTCTGACTCTGCAAGGCATGGATATTTATTTTTACTCATGGAACATTCGTTTATAAAATTGGAAACGGATATAAGGATTATAATAGCACTGGGAGAAAACTAATAGTATGACCTCAGTGGCTCTGGATATCAAAACAACGAAAACATTGTTCTTTAAGACTATCAAGACTATCAAAAGCCAAAAGGGAATGTATTACTGAAAGAATATCTGATTGACACTCTTTTAAATCTTATTTCGTCTTCTTGAAATAATTTGTCTTTAAATATATTTTCACAGCTATCTTAACAAGTGCATATTTGAATGGCCTGTAAGCATAGACCAACACAGGTAACGCACATAATGATTATTCTTTTACTTTGGTTAAAATGATGAATTGTTCAGAAGGTGAAAAAAAGTACAATGAAACATTTATGATAAATTGAAACATATTTATTTCATATGCGGGGCCTTGCAAGGAAATAGCAAAACTGCTTTTACTCATAATGCTTATGTTATATGTAAACAAATTAAATTCATACACCAGCAATACATATAGTATGGAATTAGAATAACAGCGAACGAGAGAGAGAGAGAGAGAGAGAGAGAGAGAGAGAGAGAGAGAGGGGGGGGGGGAGGGGGAGAGGGCAAGATAGCGAATTATACAACTATAGAATTAAATATATTTTAAATTTTTGGAGAGGCTAAGTCCGAAGAGGAAAAAAAACGGAGAGCTAAAGAGAAGCAGAAGCAGTCAAACTGAAAGAAAAAGGTAAGATTTCATCTTCCTCGAGGGATTTTTCTTGGAAAACACTTCTAAACATTTCATATCCAATTCTTATATCAATCTGTCATGCCTAATTTTTCTTTTGAACACCATTATCCTCCCGAAATCACCAATTTTAGAAGCCACGTCCATCTTAATCATCTTTGATATCATCGCCCGAGATTTAAATAGAAGTGACTGACAAAAGTGACTGTTGTCAGGTTGTTTTGTTACAAAATAAAGAAGGTTTTGAGCTATTCTCGGAGTTCATATTGTTCGGGCTAACCCAAGACGTCACTGTATATAATACCCCCTTCATTTGTGATTTCCCTGTTTGAGAATAACGTAACAATGAGCGAAGATAGCATTATGGGATGTGACGTTCGCATGGGGTTCGAACCATGAGAAACCAGCGGGGAAATGTATTCTTCAGATTAGGTCCCAGTTGACATAACCCTTGTGGAATGTTTTCCAAATCTCTTAAACAAAATCGTTATTTAAGATATATTAATACATGGTACGAGATCAAGACTCCTCCCACAACTTTAGATAATGCATAGTGGCAGGTCAACATACTCTCATTGTCAGGCGGTCGTTGACTTCAAAGATGCAGATTATTCGATGACGTCCCAGATGTATGGATATAGATTTGTTTTAAAATCTCAACTTCATATAGCGCTGGTGGACATAGAGGCGGGGGAGAGGGGGACGTAAGTACACAGATAGAACACGCTATATTTGTTTTGCTTCAGGGCTTTCAAACAGGCGGAGGTAGGGGCGTACCCCAATTCAACTATAAGATGGATACGCCACTACACATGACATAATAACCACCATTCCTTGTCAGTCACCATCAATAGTAAATTTTGTATTGATAACAACAATTAGTTTTGACAGGTAATATCGTTACTGATCAGATTCTGTGTCTGTCATGCCTGTAATTCTCCCTCTTGTTCACGCCTTCAAACCCATGTTCTTATTTAAATCACCATGACAACGGTAAATATTTGATTTCTATTATAATTGCACATTTTCATAAAAATCATATGCTTCAGATAACCACACGTCAATACCAATATACTGCTAATGCTAAGTAAGTGGACTGAAACAAAGTACTAGCACCTATACTTTTGAGAACAAAAATTCAACTCCGAGCCAATTTCAATATCCTAATGTACATCCCGTCGAAATCATATTTGGATTGCCTACTACGTTATTGTTACGAT
The DNA here is from genome assembly GCF_000002235.5 of Strongylocentrotus purpuratus. NCBI lineage: Eukaryota > Metazoa > Echinodermata > Echinoidea > Camarodonta > Strongylocentrotidae > Strongylocentrotus > Strongylocentrotus purpuratus. The sequence goes on from NW_022145594.1 coordinate 40,367,993, forward strand.
CGCTCATTTCAGAAGAAGATGAACAGGCCTATTGATAATGCCTTTAGTGGGTTTTTAGAATGATTATAGTTATGGCGAAATCGATAAAGCGCCATGTAGCTAAAAGATAAGAATACACATGTATGAAGGCTTTTAAAGACTTTAAGGATTAAGGCTGTCCCTATTTTGTAGTTCCTTTTGTAGTTACGAATATGTTGATTTGATTACTAATTATTCCTAAGTATCATTTGAAGGGTCCACAATATTGTAGAAACATTGCTTTTCAGTTAATCCCTCTGTTTCCAATATGTGTTCCTGAATTGTCTTAAATGCTTATAATGAATTTGTAATGTTTTGTTAGAAACAGAAATAAAATAAATTGATTTGAATTGAATGAGCATTTGCAGATAAGAAAACAAATCGAGGATGGTGAGTACAAAATTAGACGTATCGAAAAACAGCTATCAGTATAAACATTCGGGGTAATAAAAGTAATTGTTTCATCCGGCATATGATTAATTGTTTTGTCATTTTTGGTATGTTTAATTTGACTTCTGTTCCTTTGTTTATAATGAAGATGTTTTTATGTGATCTTTATTTTGTTTTTGTTTCACAATTGCGCCCTGAGTATTTTGATTTCAAGTTCTGTCATTGTGTAATGTTTTATTTGACTCAAAGGAACATAATATGTTCCTTTGTTTATAATGCCGACGCTTTTATGTGATTTCTCTTTTGTTTTTGTTTCACAAGACAGTGTCCCGATCATTTTGATATCAAGTGGATTTGGCGCCTTAAACATCTCATATATTATTACTTTTATAATAATTATTATTATAACCATATATATATATAAATATATAACAAAAATTGGTGACATATGTTCTTATAGGACGCTCTAGGTCAATGTCAGATACCGTATAATTAAATATGTTGACCCATATAACTCAATAAACAATATTGGCATGAAAATGTGTTTATCTTGTTAAGCGAAGCCTTTGCAACTAGCAACGCGGAAGTTACAGTTGATACAAATTTGAATAATACTTCAAGAAATAAATAGGATTGGAAACGCATTAGATTATCAAAATGATGATAGAGTTGTAAAGATGTTGCAGGAGTGGAAAGATGTAATATGAAAATGGACGTAAATTGATCACTCACCAACGTTAATCAGCATTACCGATTAATTATTTTATCAATACTTTACCCTCGCTTATATGTTATTTAAACTGTCAATAATGGCGATATCTTTTCTCCTATAAAAGGCTATAATCATCAATATCTTAATTCCATAATTGCTTTTTTGTATTTTCTTTGCTGCAAGGGGGGGGGGGTATCTTGTCTAAGTATTTTTTGTTATCGAAATTGATTAAGTCCTATAGATACACCACTACTCATCGGGTGACTAAAATACACTTTATGTATCTTTGTTGATTTTGTTGTTTGTTTTCAAGTGTTGTAGTTTAATAGTGTTGCAACTTCAATTGATTTAAATGACATGAGTGAAGGCCCGTTTAATGTTTAATTAATTTCTTTTCCAAAATTGTATCAGTAACACCGTAACCTTGTTTACGGATTGATATTAGGGGCTCATTTGACAAACACTTGACTCTAAGTTCTCCTATTTCAAAACAGTCACCAAACCATAAAATCGTCTCTAATTTTTTATGCGAAATCTTGTCGGTTGGAAACTCGATTATATTTTGGACAATTTTTCTGTTTTCATAATCGGAAGATGCAGGTCATAAGGTCAAGCGACGGGTATGTTTCGGGATTTTATTTCCCGCTGTCTTTCCTCGAATCCCGAGGCTTCACGCAATGAATATGGCCTCATGCATTGTCAACAACCAATGTGAAATGATTCGGGTTTCTCTTTCCGTCTAGTCGAGTAGAAAACTGGGAACCGGTATTTATGGGCGAGGGGTTGGATCCCCTTATTCTTCTTTTTTTCTGACGTGTTGAGGGCGTCGCTATTGACACGTCTGAAGAAACCTGATAGGGAGGGCAATCGTACCAATAAGTTAGCGGAGAAATTCGCTTCGATTGTATCAAGCAGAAGCAAAAACAACACAGCAATACATCAACAAAATGTATTTATAATTTCAAATAAGTTATTGTTCGAAATTTAACTTTTCCAACGTAAATTGTTATAAAAAGGGGTGGGATTGCATTACCAACCCACATGAATGGCGTCTTTCCTTTTAGGAGAAAAGTTTGCGCCCTCTATTGGTAAGGTTCTGAGAATAAAGACAAAACTTTAATTCTAGCGATAGTGCAAAATCGATATTAGGAACTTATCGTTGATGTTTATAAATATAGAGAAAGAGAGAGATAGAAGAGAAAAGTGCGTAGAAAAACAAAGGCCAACGTGAATTTACGATACGGGGTATGAAGAAAAATGGAAATGCCTTTTTTTCTCAAAATACGGCAGAGTTCTGAAACTACCATTTTATTGACCTCTACGTTTACATCACGCACAAGGTATAAATATTGACAACATCTTTAGCTATCATTCGCATCAAACACATGTGTCCATATCTACCCCCCATCAATTACATATGCTTGGATCAAATTTTATTCAATGCAAGGGACTGTTTCCAATTTCACCGTTTCACATCTCTGTTTCGGCTTTAACAAAGTATTTCATACCCTAAACGTGTATACTCCAAAGAATACCAATTACGACATGATTCGCCACAACGCGTCAAAACCGAACTCGCCCCAAAATGCCGACAAGATTTCATGCACGTAGCAGCTTTCAGCGTCTGTTTAATCCCTCCATCACGATTTTATTGTTTTCAATTCACAAAATATCTTCCCTTCAGAGAAATACTTTCTCAAATTCATCCAACTTGTTTCGCATTAACGCGGCTAGCTTTCGAAAGTTTTTGACTTATCTCGAGCGTTTAATTTGGTCCGTATTGTGGACGCCGCACTAGATTCGAATGGTCCAGCGGTGGATCCAGGTTTCTTTTTTTAGGCGGGAGGGGAGGGGGGGGGGGGCAATATCAGAAACATATCTGACAAGCAAGAAAAGGAAGTCTCCTCCGTCACATTCATGCCAATCTCTAGTTTTTTTTATCTCAGAATTTATCCTGTAAGGGGTGAGGGATAGAATTGTTTCAAACGAACATTTTACCATTATTTGTCATTGTCACGTACGAAGGAAAACTTATATTTTGTTAGGGGTGAAAGGGGACGTGCCCCATGCCTTCCCCGGAGAAGCCCCTGTCATTGACTGCAGTCGTCTGAAGTCAACAATCCAATGCTTATGTAGAAAGCTGTACCGAGCACTAGAGCAGGCTTAAAATCTGGTGTGTTTCCGTAGCGAAACCAAAAGGTAATTAAGCCTGTAATCTGAGCTACCGAGGTCCAATTTTTTTGTCGTTTCTTATTTGAATACACACCTGTGGGTCATGTAATATAATGATTGTGAGTGTGTGGGCGCATGTGTGGGTGCGCGCGTGTGTGTGTGTGATAATTATGGACATGAGGTTGGCCGGTCAGTGGTACATGTACTCCCTTTGCGCACGAGGTGTCATTAGCTGACTTAGGCATGCGTCAGCGACTTGCATTGTCTTTGAGAGTACACAGTCACTATGATCGCGGTCGGTCGTGTGCAATGGGCATTACGCCTAAGTTGTGCACAAGGCGTCATTTATCTGACAGTCTTTGGCGCCCAATTTGAGAGTGACAATATTCAGAGAGTCTATGCAAATGGACAGTGTTTAATTAGCGCAGGTCAGTAATAACAAAATCGCAACGTCGTCTTGCGATCCTCTGCAATCGACATTAATGTCTCGTTGCACACAGGACGTCATATACGTCACGCTGGACTGCGTCAGGGCCGGATGTGTATATTTTGTTGGTGCGTCATTATATGAGAGTGATATTGTTTCCAAATGTATGCAAATGAATACTACAATTGAATTCCTATGCTGACGAACGAGCCATTTGCCTTCATGGTAATGATCACCGCAAGTAACGACGCAAGCAAACTGACGCAATCGAATTGACGCCCCGCATACCAAAGATATCGAGTGGTGTCAATTTGTCGGGTATCAGATAAAAGCATGCTTGACCAGGCCATCGATGCATGACCTACTTACAAATATCCTGGCAGACGTTCTTCTCTTTTTTAAATGTAAGACTTGGAAGGACAAAACATATATAGAAACTTTGTTTATGTGAGAGATTTGCTCCCGGTTTACATAGTCAAAAGATTTATATTAAAAAAGGGGGAAAAAGAAAACAAAATCAAATAAGCGAATGCATGTAGTTTCTAAAACTGAGACCATTAACTTTTTATCTTTTAGTGACCTATATTATGTCTCAAATTTCATTAGTTCTACTCAATGTCTCTTAATTATGCCAATCTTATTATTTTTCAAGAACTAGAAGAGGCTACTTTCGCTTTCCTTTAGACAAGTAACCATCACAGAAAAGTTCAACCATCGATCGTTTGGTATATGTCCCAGATTGATTAGTTTGGTGGAGGTTTATTGTATGTTTCCCGAAAGCTCCACACCCCCTCGCCCACTTTCCCTTCCATAAAAACCAGTTAGAACATGGAATATATCATGTTTACATCGTGGAATTAATAGACAAAAATGAAAGATAATTAAATTAATGTAGTTATCCTTCTGTCATCCAACATGTCTGAATTGCTTTATGTAATTGTTTATACAAAGCAGAACATATATTCGTCTCCCTCAAATTACACAGGATAGGCATATCATTCAGCAATCCTATAAAAGCTTCGAACTCAATTACAAGAAAAACGAGGAAAAATATAATTGCTCGTAACGATGACAACGGACTTTCATTGAATTGCCGACTACAATGAGAAGGGAGGAGGGGGGGGGTATGGAACAGGTAATATTTACATCTTAGAACACGACTACTGGATGAAATACCATCTTAATAAAATCACATCTTTGAGGAGTAATTATCAAAAATTGGACATTTCCCCTCAAAGAAATTGTGAGCCAGCCGCAAGCACACGTGAGCACAGTTAATAGCGAGCTAGTTTCGATATATCATCTGATTTAAATAAGATTACCTTTCGTGGGTACATTCAGGCGTCGTTTCTGAAGAATAGTGGGGGAGTGGGAGGGTGGAGGGTGGGATTTGTTATCTACCTGTTCCTCGGTTAAATGTATTTGTAATTATAATTTTTTGGGGGGAGGGGGGCTTGAAAAATATTTTTTCCGAAAGGAGGGGGAGGGGGCGTTGACCCCCTAACCACCCCCATCTAGAACTGCAGCTCGTCACACAAATGAGGGTCTCTCACCCCCATTCCGCTGGCTATTGGGGTTGAAATATTTCTGTAGCCGGACGTACGATTAGCGGCCTAATTGGGCTTTTGCATTTTAGTTCCATTAATGTCATCTTTAATTTAAATCGGCGGCTTGAGTGAAATGAAGAGTCCCGGAAAATATATTTTGGTTGTCTGGAGAAGGATTCTTGTCATATTTAATATTAATCAAACAATATTCTGGGAATTATATATTATCAGACATCGTTATGCCCAAATAGGAGACTTATTACTATTCGTTATCTAATTGTATTAAATGGTTCAAGAATAATCTGGGAATGAAATGAAGGTTTGAGAGATATCTAACGGAATTGGAAGTGGGACATGGGGGGGGGGGGGGGGGGGGCTAAACTATATATATATATATATATATATATATATATATATATATATATATGTATGTGTGTATGTAACTGACTGAGAGGGAAAATAAGGAAGGGGCAGATGTGAAGAAGCCGAAGAAAGCTGACTAAGATTAAAAACAAAAAAAATAGAAGAGAACTAAAACGACAACCAATACAATCTGTTAAGATATATATATATATTTTTTAAATGAGGGACAAAAAAAAGTTTGATGTAGGGGAGAGATAATTATATAAATGACAATGCTCCTAATACAAAATACATTGTTACATAGATTGATTGATACATATGTGTAAATTACTTGAAAATTGATAGTCTAAAGTTTTCCGATATTTTGGATAAAATGTCGGCGTGCTTAATAAAGTGTTTAATTACAAAATAAAAATTAATACTGATAAAACAACGCACGTTTGAGAGCAAAGTTATAATACATGTCCGACCTCCATTATAAAGGTTCACATCTGAACCATAAAGGTGCTCTTTTTTCGTCATGTGCAGTAATTTAATTTAGAAGCAGGAAAATAATACCAACTTGGTCACTGCGTGTATCTTCATCATGCTCACTGTGAACAGGAAATAGAATTGTAAACATGTAATTCATGAAGAAATATATGTCATCAGCATAATTATATAGGCAATTAGAGAAGTTAATTCAAACCCTTTTTGTGAGATGGACCAAGATTTGTTTTAACATTACCGAAAGCAAGGAAGTTTTGTTTATTTAGCATATACTCTTTGGTTTCTGAGTGGGGGAAGTAATGAAAGTAGGGAGGGGGTCAGCGTAGAGATTGCGCAAATGACCAGATCTGTGATTAAAAATGAATATGACAGAAGGCAGGAAAGAAAGAAGCTAACAAAGAAACAAACAAAGAAACAAACAAGGAACCTGGCATATATATATATATATTTTAAACACTACAAAAGAAAAGAAATAAGTGAACAGACAACCAAACAACTAAACATAATACTTATAAACAAACTGACAAACTTATATACAAACGTATAGCAAAACTTACGTACATACATACAAGCATACAAACAAACAAAAAAGCAACAACAAAAACAAAAAGGAAATTATTAAGTATTTGAGTATAACAATACGCCATTACAACTAAATTAATAATCATTGCTACTCTTCAATGCCTTGTACTGTTCTTGAACAACAGTAATTGAACCTGATCATAAAATTGAATTAAAAGTTATTGATAGCTGATGTAAATATCAATCAATGTTACTCTCAGCAAAAATATGCTACTATGAACATGCCAAAACACACTGGAAATATAAGACACCTTATAAGTGTAATTCACATATAAGAAAGTCGGGACTTGTAAAAAAAACTCTCGAAACTTTTTTGACAAGATAAGGGGAGCACAATGAATGGCCCGCGTCTCTCTCTGTCTCTCCCCGTCTATCATTGGTATAATTAGCCCTACTGTACCCCCATTGGCTGAGTGACTCGATAATTGGTCCATTCACAGCGGTTCCTTCACGTCATAACAAACTTATCGAGTTCCTCATTGGAGAGAAACTGGAAGAGATAGAGAGAGAGGAAGAGAGTGAGAGAGTGAGCGAAAAGAAAAGAAAAAAGTTTCTACGCTACCATCAACCAAACGGTGCGAGAAAGCGAGTGACAGTTTCAGAAACTCGCCGCAACAGGTTTTAGCAGACGACATTTTTTTGCAGTAACTGAATACAAGAAGAATTATTGTCAGCTTCTTTCCTGATTTTTTTCGGGGGTTATTGGTCTGCCAGCTGATTCCGAAGCGTCAAAGCGTTTAGGAACAGAACAAATTCGTGTTCAAGTTTCTCCTGACACTCCATCGGACAGCGGACCTCTCACTCCGCCGCGGAAGACGGGAAGGATCAATCTTGATTTACGGTGTCCTGTCCACTGGCTTACAGCAAGAACGAGCAACTGCCTAACAAATAATAAGGAATCACTTTTTCATATTCTCTTCGGAAGAATTTGATCATATAATTCCTAATTTTGACTATAATCTCGGAGTTGGTGTAATTTCGTCTCCTTGAAGTTTGCAACAAAGACTTGCAATATGGATGCAGTAAAGGTAGGAAACAGTTTTATTTTCAATATTAAAACATGTAGATTTAATTTATTCGCAGCTAGAAATATGACATATTTGCTCGTCTACATTAATTTTCAGTCGAAATTTTCTAATTTCATAGAAAAGCATTATAGCGACGAATTTTCTTATTGGCATATTTGAAGGCTACGTCTCAACGAATTCCAGTCTATTAAAATGAAATTATCGTTTATGTAAACAATTACACCAAGTTGAAATCTAGATTGGTATTTTGATGATTTATACCAGTTTGCGCACTCGCAACGAAACTCGTCGGCTTTACATCGATCAAGTACGTCTGTAGCTGTCAATGTCGGGCTGCTTTGTTCTCGAAGCTGTCACTAAAATCGAAGCATAACCACCAGTTAGCTTCTCAGATAATTGACAACTTCAAACTTCCCTCTACCCATCTACATCTTATACATGCAAGTAATCTTTTTCGAATCGTGTGTTACTTAAAAAGATATAGCGCCGTACACCACCAGTTGAAAGGGAATTAAATTGAGATACATAGGAGAAATCGTTTATTGCAAGACCGTCATCATAAAGATGCAGTTGACGTCGACTTTTAGGGACTTTTATACGTGGGGTGATTTTGTTTCGTTCTTAGCGGGAGCTGCTTCAAACGTCTTTATTTTTCTTCTGCCCGCCTGCATGAAGCAAATTTGATATTTTATAAACTTTTTTTGAAGGCGAATGTTTTGTGAAGAGATAAAAAGTAGTATCTTAGTTTCATTCATAAAAAAACAACAGATTCGTGCGTCACCTATTTGCAGTCATCATTCAGTTCATCTACTCTTCGTTCTCTCTCCGTCACTCGCGCTAGCTCACCCGGGCACGCGCCGGGCACGCAATGCCAGCGCTAGGCTCAAAGTATACAGGAAGAAAAGGCAGAATCCTGTTTCAAACCCAGCAGCGGAAATTCAACTCTACCAACGGCTTCCGATGTAAACCTGGCCCGGCCAGCTTCCCCGAGGCGTGCATGCCGGCGGGGCGGACATAGCTCGTTTCCCCTCGCGGTATGAGAGGATAATTAGCTGGGAGAAAGAGTGAGAAGAAAATAACTTGGTCCAATCTCCCCTATTAGTACCGGTTGGGATGTGGGTAAGATCCGATGTTAAACAAAAGGACAGGGACATACTTCTGGCTCTCTTTTTCAATGACAAACTGATTCATTTACATAAACTATAGTAAACTGTCTCTTGCTTTCTCTATACGTTTCATTCGTGTCCTTTTCTCTTTAACTTTTTTCGACATCATGAATACATTAAAGAACCTTATAATAAGTTCATCAAGGCCTTTATATACACTTCACCAAACTTTCTAAAATCTACATTCAATATTTAGCGTTTAAATGTATACTGTTTTCGATTTCTAAAGTAGTTAGAATAAGCTCTTACGTGCCTATATGCTTGCAGTAAATATTTACAGTGATTCCTACAAACCTGCGCCAAATTGGACATTTCCTAATATCATATTTGATCAGGTTCTGTTATGATGCCCTAATTCTATCAATACTCTTTGAATCTTTTAAATTTAAAGATAGCTCATAATGCCATTGGAACATCCTTCAAAATATTCTTAAATTCTGATGTTTATCATTGAACGAAAGAGATACAAATTACCAAAATAAAGTCAACGTTTCTGAGAAGATTTTGAAATAGTAGACCCTTATCATCAATCTAAGTACGTTTAATTGATTATTGTCAATTTATAAACATTGTTCGGAAATCAGGGAGGAGAAAATGGAATAAAAGTAGCACTACATGTCTTAAAATATTAACCATTTTACACATTTTCAGTTATTACTAGTCTTTTTCACATTAAATTATAATTAATAATGTTGAGAAATATAATGCCGTATACTATATGTACATGTTACATTCTGGACTATTTCATTGACAGCACAGAAAAAGTTACACTCTAGTGAAACAACCGATTTGTAGGCCTATCAGTGATTTTCTATTTGCCTTTCATGGATATGCCTATAAATTATCTAGCTCCTTTTTAAAGGTTTTTCGTTTTAAGAGTTCTCTTTCCTATAATCATCGACATTTTCCGCCTTTGTTCTTATTTCGTAAATATGATAGGGCTATAACCAATGAACTTCTAAATTCAGTTTCGAAATTCATGCCTTTCTCTGAAGTAATGATTTTCTTCTCAGAATCAACAACAACTTACAAAACATGTTAAATCGTATTTCCATTCATTTTGTTCAAAACTTTGTTATATTAATCTACTGTGCTTTTAAGCATTAATGCAAAATTAACGTTAATTTCATTGTATGAATATACAAAACCGCCATTGCAGTGCGTAAAATGTAATTGTCCTCCTTTTGCACTGTATTAACGCGTAGCCTATATGAGACGCGACATGTATCATTGTTTCGTTGAGATAACTACTGATGTACATTTTTTACATAATTACCGTTAGTACAGCGTAATTTGATACGGCTTATTGCATATCATGTGTACTCAAGATGAAAGAATAACACTCATTTGTTTTCACTTAAAACTTGCAAGACGGAAATGAATTTGAAATACACATCTATACGACAGTATTTGAGAATGAAAAGAAGAATAATATCCCTCATCATTATAATAAAAAAAAATCGATTATATACGAGTCAGTTATTACTATATCATCATGCTTTCTCTACCATTATACAAACTGAATACTCTATCGCCCATAATTATAATTGAAATAATAATTTTTCTTTACCTCTTCTTATCAAACGATTGTGACAACATGATTAATTTATGATAAACAAAGTTCATAGAGTTTATTAATCAATCTCTATGACTCTTTAGTCTTTAGGTTGATCAATTATGTTTTCACAATCATTTCAACCAAGAAATATTTAAATGTTATAGGCTATATATAGTGCACAAATGTGAAAAGGGGAACAATTATCCTTTGAATAGAATCTATTGGAGTCCGCCCATCATCAAGACCTATACATATACAACAGAAAATACTTCACTAATTAAACAAATGCTATTAAAAAAAGGTAAGATTTCCGTTTGGTTTAGTTTCTCGAGTCATCAGATCATGTTAATATCAATCCTCGGTGGCTATATATATATATATTTGTTCCGGGATACCTCTCTGCGATTGCCCCGGCCCTGTCCGTCTAGCCATGCAGTGTATGTTGACCCCATCCTTCAAATCCAACGGACTGTATATACAGAAACCAGCAACTGACTTCCTTATCGCTAGTCAATTACCAACTTTCTTCCCAATAGTCGAATATCTAATTGACTAGAAACATAGAATTGTTCCTTTATGGTACTGAAGGGGTTAACGAATTCTCTTATCGTTAAGACAAAGAGGTTTTTGACGAGGAAGTATTTTACCTTTTCTAATTCTTTCACAGTCTGTAACTCTCAGATATCATTTGCATAAATGTCACATCAACTATCATGACTATAATTTCATTAGAGTAATCGCATCGCGTATATTTCTATTTTTGTCTCTATCGTATCGGAATCAGAATCATGTTTTTTATTTAAAATCTACATTTTAGAGTGCAAACTAATAATCAAGGAAATATGTAATTAGATAGAAATGATTTTTAACGAAATTTATTTAAATTTACCATTAAAGTTACAAGTGTATTGATAAAGTAATATACAAGTTTGTCCCCTTGCATTCTTTATATATGTTTTCTCTATATTTCATTTGATATTATTCCAATCTTTCTGAGAAGAATTCATTACACTGTGTAAAAAAGAAAAGAATAATATGTTCACTCTGTATTCTCTACAGGCCGATTTGTTTAACATTTGTATTGATTTTTATGAAGTTAAAATCATAAATAAACAGTATAGGGAAAAAAGATATATTTTAACACACTATATTACATTTAAAACACTAAATGAAATAAAAAAAATTCTTTAGTTTTCCTGTCAATTCTTTCCAAACATTACAAAATATATTTACGCATAGTCACATGAATAGACATCAGTTTTGTATAACTAACGACTTGCTCCTTGGCAAATAAGTGCAGCAATAAGGTACGTATTCAAAGAAAGTGACTTTATTAACAAATCAGAATCATATATTAACGAGAGTGCCCTCTTGTTAATAATTGATTTGATTGAAGGATCTGATTGAATATTATCGAATCTCGCAGTCCAAAGACTGAATTGCAATGGTTAACAAGTTTACAATGTATATACATGATAAAAAGCAATTTTACAATATTGTTAAACCAGTCTAGGCAATCAACATTGAAATTCAAATAAAAGTGATGAAATGACAATAATAATGGCAACTATCATTAATTTCAATTAATAAGCAATGGAAATCTTAACTGAAGCATTCTAGAAATATACTATTGAAATTAACATTAAAGCCATTACTAAGTATAACGAATTTGACATGTAATAATAATAAACAAACTCTCTATACTCGGAGTCAAGTGACCGCGGCTAGCCATTCGAGGCCACAGCCAACAGTTTACGTTTGTAATATACCTAGAAAAAACAAAATAATATCATGTCTCGTCACCCTCTTCTTGTGAAATTAATAACAGCTAGCATAAATAGAGTCAGTGCATACGGGAAATGAATCGTAGTTATTAGCATAAGTGGTATTGGAGGTGAAAATTGTAGTTCTTTCGAAATGAAACTTATAACAATAAGCCCACTCGATCCATCCCGAGTACCAATCTACTACATGATCTAGAGTGTCATTGTATTTAACAATTGAGGCATATTCAATGTGCTAATTTGTTAATCATTATGATGAGTGACACAGTGCATCTATAAAATGAATTTAAAACTAATGTTTTGACCTCTGTCAAAGACGACGATGATTTATTTGATGGTTTGTCAATACCACATCCGTAAGGCCAAATATCATTGTCTGTAACAATATTAAGCGATTGTTATTGGAAGAAGTTTATACCCACAAATTGACAAAACAACATTTATTTCGATTTCATTTGATATAACTACAGCTGATAAATAAATCCTGTAGTTGTACTCTTTTATTTTTTTCATGAACATTAATTGGTAAAATATGCAAAGTAAAGTCATTGTGTTAATTTAGATTTTGATACTTTGCATCCGAGAAAATGCTTTGAAAAGAGTATTCCGAAAAAAGGCCGAAATTCGCTTATTAAAGTTATGTAAAACAAAAATGATGTATGGCAGGCTAAACAATATTCTCTGCAAAGTGGCAATTTGTATCATTCAAAATGTTTTCACCCCTTTTTTTCCATGTGTCGAATTCAAATCTATGTTTCTTTTGTATTTTCGACTTTTTGATATAAAAACAGTGTCACGTATTGTGTGCATTACTAAAGATACCGGCCAGGTAGAAGATTGCTAAGCTTTTTACAAGTAAATATAATACAGTCCAGCGAGATTCGAATCCAAGATATTTCCTTTAGGTCCTTTTCTCTTTTTTGTTGTTGATTTACTTTTTGTATTGGTTTTCCACTCTCTTCTAAGTATCCAATACTTTATTATTACCCATTATTGTGTTGCCATGGTTGCTAGTAATATATGCCTATTCTATCGTGTTTGAAACAGGAATTTGTATAAAAACTTAAAGTGTAGAGCTCGCTATTCAGTCAAATTCTCCACTTCTCATCTCATATCGTTTGATCTTTCTCTCTTCTCTCTCTCTCTCTCTCTCTCTCTCTCTCTCTCGTTCTCTCCCTCTCTCTTTCCATTTATATTCCATTCTCCTCCTCCATACTACCATGTCATCAATTCACCTGTATTTTATATTTTAAGCTTTAATTCGATTGAACTTAGTAACTCTGACTGTCTCCATATCACCTCTTCCTTCCCTCGGTTCCTCTTCCTTTCCTTCCTTCTTCCAAACCTCACTCACTCTCTCTCTCTCTCTCTCTTCACATCCTTTAGTAAAGGGATTATCTTTCCTTAATGTATATTTGACTCAGTTTTCAATGAAAATCGAATTTGTTAAATCCTGACTGTTTATGTATCTCCTCTCTTCCTTTCATCTCCTTATTTCCTTCCTTATTCCCATCACCCCTCTCCTTCTCTCTCTCTCTCTCTCTCTCTCTTCTCTCACTCACTCTATCTCTCCCACCTTCCCTCCCTCCTTCCTTCCATCTCTCTCTCTTTCTCTCTTTCTCTCTTGGCACGGCCAATTTTTTCTACCCCATCAGTTAACCTCGCATCTGGAGGCCTGCCGGAACCTTAGGAAGTGGCACCGGTGTGTGTAAATAATGATAACGGTCGAGAAGTTGTCTTTGAAACACATTAAAAAAGCTTCGATGCATCGCAATTTGGGGATACTTTATGCATTTAGGGGCTCGGTTGTATCTATCTCACTGTTTTCCTAACAATTTTCTCTTCTTCCTCTTAATCCATTCGCATTTTGGCGCATAAGAGGGGGAAAAAGGAGTCAAGCAATGGCAAGTGATGACTTAAATTCGTTCTCTGTCTCTCTATCTCCCCCTATTCTTTGAGCGATAACGTTTCAGTGTTAAGACGCAATTATGGAAGCCAAATGGCTGCAGATTTATATATATTAATTAATTGACTATTGATACATCTGTACTCAATTTTCTGTTTGATGTATCTCGCTTTAATTCGCTTTAAACTCAGAATGGTGATCACTTTGCAAGGAAAATACGACCATATTTTGACCATTCGCACGCGAAAGAGAGAGGGTTATGACACCAGACTGGAAAAAGGTAGCTCCGTGCGAACTCCTAGACCGATCATTTCACACACTACATAAGTCATGCTCTCATCGTTCAAGAGAAAATTTACCAAATAACCGATTTTACACATCTGTCAAGTAAAATTTATTTCTAGGATTATTTGAACATGTTTAATTCAATGTGTTGACCCATGCTTAACTTTTTTGCAAAATCATGATTAAAGGATATTTTATTGATTTGATCGAATCTATTTAAAAAAAGGGCAACACTTTGAGTAGTTGAAATATCACTTTACTAAGCAGGAGTCTTGTAAAGACTGAGGTCAACAAATGAACACGGGTGCAGAGATATTAAGTGAGCTTTTTTTTATTAAATAAGTGAAGGATTTTCGAACTGTGAGATGTTTTAAATATGATATAAACCCGTTATTTTGGTTGAAGTAATGGTATCTTACTGACAAATTTATTATAATTCAGTATTTCATTTTTTTAAAATTATTTTTAGAAAGATATGAACCAGAAATAGTTCAGGAAAAAATTGAAGCACAATTTCAATTATTACTAAAATGTGATAAAACAAACAAACACAAACAAACAGTGAAACAGAAATTAGTCCCCTTTAAAAAAATCAAGATCCCGACTCAAGTCAATAGACTGGTTTACTCTAAACATATTCAAATTTGATGCATTCTTTTCAAACAAAGGTTGTTCTCGTCAAGCCGGAAGCTTGTCCGAGGCTTGTCCAACATAACAAAAAGTAATATATGCAGACTGGATTCCGAGAATTGTTGTTCATTCATTAATAATAGGTTAATGAAAAATAACTCGTCAGTAGGTCCCCAGGAAAAAAAACATCCATAAATTTGAATTTGTTAGTAACCCTGTCTATTCGACAACAACAAGTGACAACTAACGCACACTGATTAATTGCTGTCCTATTGTGCCAAACTGCCCGCATTCCAACACGTCTCCCAGCCAATTAGTAATCGGATGTATATTGTCATTGTCTCATTTGCATAATTGATTGTTCCTTTCGTCAAGTAACCTGCCATGATTGGTATACAGACAGGTCGATAATCGGGTGAAGAACCTGCGAGACATATAGTCCCTCCCTTAATCTTGGCATCTACTTTATGAACAGATAAACACAAAATATTTATGAATTATTCCAAAATTATCAGTAAGCCTATCCAACTATTATGCTTCGTATCTTTTTCTAATCTGATTTATATTGTTTTAATTAAATTTCATTTATTTGTTTTCAAAGTGAGGATAATAAAAATATAGCATAGCAGTGCAAGATTCAAGTCGTCAAGTTCTATGATAATATGATTCTATCCTCAAACTCAAAATATTTATTTAGTAAAGTAACATATCCTAGACAAATTCATTTCTAATTCATTAACTTTATTCAGAAATTGTCATTTATGAATTATATTTAAAAATTTGCTACAAAACTGCTCACAATTGAAGGGGGAAAATCGAATGAATGATGATTTATTTATCCTCGTTTTATTTTTTGCGTGAAGAACCACTGCAGGAAAACAGTAGCTCTTTAACCGATTTATCCCCAATATAAAATAAGAAATCGAAAAGTATTGCCTGCACATGATAACGTAAATATCGGTCACGAACTCGCAACGTTTTGATGACAATCACAATATTTTCATTCATTCAAATCCCATAAATTGGCCACGAAACACCCGGATCAGACGGAGATAATCCCAACGACCCAATTCACTCGTAAGCGATCCCCCACACCCTACTAAATCGGCAACCCTCGGCACGCATGATCACCCGAATAATCTGTCGCTCACTTCAATCAATCACTTAAAAAGATAAGGAGATAAAACTGCGATCCACTTTCAAATTAGATCTAAATCCTTGAAGAACATGATTGGTCGGGAGATTATCAAAATCGGAAAAGGGAGGGGGAACTGTTTGAATTTTGATTTATCGTCGCTTTCCGTTAGGAAATTGTTGTGATCTTTCCAAATGTATATACATGGCATGGATCAGACGTAATGTGAAAAGTTTCTACTACCTTCCAAAAAACAAGATCTTTTTTTCTCTCATGATGATTAAAAAAATAGACCAGATAATGATTATGCAGACATTTTGTGACAAGGCAGTCTGCTTTTCATGGTACATGAAAAGGGTTCCATAAAGTGGCCTCAATTTAGAAAACAACTACCTTAAGAAAATATGACATAGAACATGTAACCAAACATAAACGCATATCACTTTGCTCTCTAAAAATACAGAATGCTTTCTTGGCTGTGAGCTGACCGTATAATCATCTTTTTCAATATCATCAGCTTGGTCATCTAATTGAATACGAAATTTCTCAAAAAGTTTTTTTTTTTGAGAAAAAAAGAAAGGTGTAAATATTAGAATGGCCAACGCTCAAATGCCTTCGCCTTCGCCTATCTAAAGCAAATTCTTTATCAATTCTAATTAGTGTATGTCTACATTTTTTCCCCTGGGAAAACAGAGTCATTAGGATATTTGCTCTGATTAGAGAAACCCAGCAGCATTCTGTTTTTGTTTGTTTATATTCATATGTCTGTGGTTTTTTATGAATTATATATAAACGGAAACACACCAAACCAAGCCATACTACAGTCTTTCCAAATGGCATGAGATTCCAAGGATGTATGAAGAACATAAGAAATTAGTTTTGTAATAAAGGAGGCATTGGCTTTTTATAAGAAAATCCATTATTAATTGGTATGGATTAATTTTCTTTTTATCGGTGAGCTAGATTCAATGAAAAAAGGGTAAAAAAATATTTTAAAAACTTCTTGAGCCATTAGGAAATGGGACTTGTCAAGTGAGACAACCGTCATAATTTTCTAGCAACTCTTCCTAGATAGCATCCACTTCAACATAACAAAATTTATTATAATCTCATGCAAAAAGTAAAACATATTTCGCAATACAATCTCGCATTTCCCCCGCTCCATTTTGATTTGCACTATGACCTCCACCATAGAATGGATCGTTGTTTTAACCTGTACATGTAGGAGTATTATTTTTACAAGCGCTGCTGTTTTCTGTGATTAGCTGGAGAGAAAAAGTGGCCTGAAAATCAATCAAATTGAAGCCTGAGTTTCCTGCGTCGGGAAGCTGCGTTTTCCGGAATAAACATAAAAGTTACTCTCGCTTAACCTGTTTTTCCAAAAACGAAAGTGGAATCTTCTTTCCATTTTAACTTCTCCCATCTCTATCTATCTCTCTCTCCCTCCCTCTCTCTCTCTCTCTCTCTCTCTCTCTTGCTCTCTCTCTCTCTATACTGTTTTTCTCTTTTTAGTAGAGAAACAATGTGCCAGTTGTCTTTTTGGAGAAAATTTCACTTTCACTTTTGGCAGAGCCATTTGTTGATACGAATATGCGCCCCTAAAAAAAATGTCCTGACACCAACAGCGCCCCCATTACACTCAAAACATTACTCTAAGCTTAGCACTTCCTCATTTATAATGAAAGTAAAAAGCTATTTCTCAGGAAATCTTTGTAACCGCACTGTTTTTCTTTTTAAATCATCATTTATTTTCTTTCTTTTTTGAGGGGAGGGGTCGATTTTTGGCACCCTCATCTTTTCTGTTCCTGTAATGCATGTTGTTTAACCAGATTTATCTACGTATCTGTATCTTCTATTCTGTATGTCCGCCTATTGTCTGTCTATCTGTCTGTCGTTGTCCCTCTGTCTTGCTGTTTCTTTGTCACTCATATGTTACAACAAGATTTGAATTCTACGTTGCCACCTTCCAGTCTCACAGAGCGGGCAAAATAATGGAAAGACCTAACGCAAAGTGAGCAGAATCATAATCAGAACGCAATCAGAACGCAATCCTTTTACATCAAATGAACTTCAGCTTGGTGGTACTTAGTCTTGGAATGGCCAATAGGCCTAATAAAATTATAGGTTATCATCAATTAATCATTAAGAGGGGCATTTAGTATGTCAATGACGCATATCATCATGATCAACTCTTAATCGAAAATGACACGCTGTTCTAGAAAACATGTAACATGAGAAGACTGTGTTATTACTGCAGGAACTGCACCGATTTCCCTTCGTGTTTTGCAAAGTCGGCCGGCCAATGTTTACGTCTAACTTGCGGCCTCCCCTCCCCTTACGTTAATCAGATAAATGTATCATATTAGCTTTGGATCTTTCTCTTTAGATTGGGGGAATTGATTGGATCTATGTCGATTATAAGGTGGTTTCCTTCGCCCTCATTTCAATAGAGCCATTATCCTTCGTCGTTATCGTCTTATTTTACGGTATTGTCTCATAATGTTACCCTGAACTGCCCCCTCCCCCATGCTGCCCCCACCATCCACCCTTCCCATTTCTTTGTGTGTCTGAGCTCTTTTCGACACAAGTGTTTGATTAAAGCTCCATTGCACTACTTAAAGCTACGTGTGCCCTCTATACAGCCAACAATGCCTAAGCAGTTCCCGTTGATTCCCCCATGATGCCCTTTTCTTATTTCAAGAGGGGCTTTAAAATAAACGGCATTTCTTAACAAATTGATCCATTTTCATCTTTGCTGCTCTATTTATTCATCAGATATATCTCCGTCCCGATCCTTCCTCTCTTCCCTTATCTCCCCTCTCTTGAACATACGAATAATTATACAATTATCCAACCACCCAAACTTTATTTTGGCCTCCCATTTTTAACCCTAATCTTTTCATGTTCATATCAAATCGTGTAGATAACAATAATAATAATATTTAATTGTTATATAGCGCTTAATACAAATGTCTTTATTACCCCGGTCATTGGATTCAGTGCTTGCCCGCACACAACGTGTGCACAATCTCTCACAATCTCTATAACCTTAATCATTATTCCAACTTAAATGTTATAATTTTCCCCCTCAATCCTTTCTCTGTAAAAATGTATACATCTGTCCCTATCCATCCCCTTCCTTTAGTGCGAGCATCAGGTTTTCTTTCTCCATGGCATTTAGGTAGCAAACGCTTTATATAAATTCCATTTACACAACCTTCCTTTGTCACTAAACTATATATACACAAATCAAAGCGATGGCCTATTTACATTCACCATTTTAAAATAATACTAATAACAGGCTCAAGGTAAATGTTATTCCTCTTCTGATCATGTGTTTGCCAGAAGAAAACACATTCATACTTGAAAATAAGGCAAATGGTATACAGGTTCAGGAAGTGAATGAACGAAAAATAAAGCAATAAAGCGCTTCAGAAAACGTCATTAGATACTCTCTCTGAGTCTCTGGCACTTGTTTGCTAAAACATATGACAAGAGTGTTGCTATTTACTTCGCCATGGAAACGTCTTTACCATAATGCCCTCTATTCACATTCAACATATCGCACACCGTTTATCTCAGGAGAAATGACTTCCAGACAACTGTTTTTGTATAATCAACTTAAAGCTGAAGGGTCCGGATATCTTCAAATCGACAATGACACTAAACTATTCAAGACGTTGCTGTAAGAGTATGGCCGTGGTTCATGATCATTTCCATTCAGAAATACATGCAGGTACTTTATTCATAACAATCGAGTCATGATAAGAGCACTGCTTGACCAAAGAAACCACACTCATATTTGTTCCAGGAATAGCGCATCCACTAACTGACTAAAGAAACAAATCGAATAATTTGAGAGATTTGAGGTCAATAAGTTTAGATTCATGGTATCTTACACCGCCAAACGAGGAAGGAAATAGAAGAAATACCGAAAGATACTAATTTATTTAGAAGAAAGGAAACTGCGTTGGTAATGTTGATACCTTCTGCTAAAGGTGTACCGACTCTGATACGATCGATTACTGGCCATTCCGGGTAATGATGTTGGTTTATAGCCGGTCTGTTCTTTAATTGTCGTAGGTGAGACCGTTGTATCTTATCAATAGTTGATATCAATCGCAACTATGTACATAAGAAATAGGAGACTGCAAACTCACGATTGATTGGAGGACTTTGGTTTGGATCAATCGCAACTCTTTATAATACAGAGCCCTGAATAGACAAACAGTCGGGTTGTGCTCGGTTAAAGAGTCGGCTAGGTAGTGTGATGAGGGTGTTACCCCGAATGGCCAAAGAGTCGGTTTGAACGAGGTTTGGCGGGTCAGTTCCGACTCGGTTTTGAGTCGGTTTGGATGTGTAAGTGAGTTATTAGGACCAGTAGTCCAGGCTCACGTCCAGGCTATTAACCCCTTTCATACCAGAAGTGAGGGACATGGTGATTTCCACCGCATTTCCACCCCTATTCATCACGCATGTCATGTCCACTTGATGGATGACGTCATAATAGGAATGTCTGTCTGGCTGAATGGAATCCACGTCTTCCTCCCGGGGAAACTGCAACATCCACCCTGTCTTCCACAACGGAACCATCCACTACCACTCTACCTTCCTCCTACTCTAGATCACATCCATTGACTGACTCTTTATCTCTCACTCTGTCTCACTGTCACTCTCTCCTTCTCCTCTACATGGATTTGCTTTGTCTGTCTGTATCTCTCTGTCTCTCTCTGTCTCTCTCTGTCTCTCTCTGTCTCTCTTCTTTCTCTCTCTCTCCCTCATTTTTCATTATCTCGTTTTCCCTCTTCCCCTCCCCCCTCTGTCCCCTCTCTCTCCCCTCTCTCCCACTCTCTACTCTTCTCTTTACTCTCTATCTTTCTCTTCTTCTCTCTCTTTTTCTCTCTCTTTGTTCTCTCTCATTTCTTCTTTCTATCTCCTTCTTCTCTTCCTTATTCTCGCCTTTCGGTCCATGTTTTTATGTTTTGTTGTGTACAGTAGTCACCTATCTCCCCCCCTCCCTCCTATGCTGTGGCAGGTGATGCTGATATCATGGTAGCCATGGCAACTTGACTTATTTGCACAGGACATCCTCTTTATTCCATTGTCATGACTATCATAGAGTAACTGGGTTTGAGAGGAAGGAACGGAGGGAAGAGGCTCATTTCCAAGGCAGTCATAACATTGACCTGGGCATTGACCTGGGCAGGGAAGACAATTATCCTCTTAATCAAACAAGGAAGATGGGAGTTTTCCTGATCAGTCACTTTGCCCCTTTTCTACCGATTGATGGAGTTTCCCCACCACCATTTGGTGAGGAGATCGGAATAAGTGCTCTGGGATACTGTCCAACTTGCAGTCATGGGAAGGCGCACCATCAAAACAAAATCGTGTTGCAGAAAAGAAAGAGGAACATATTTTGAGAGTTTTGTTGAAAGGGGGGGGGGGGGGTGTTTGATATTGCGAAACCTGCAACTTTATGCTTTCTTTCATCATATTCCCATTGTTGTTTTATAACTGCAAATGGACTGTAAGTAACCATGATATTCGAGGGTACAATCTAATTAATGGGCAAAGTAGACTGCATAGATTGTAACAGTGAATCGGAATATTAGTAGTAAAAAGTTCTTTTACATACCGTATCCCGAATTGTCATGATTGTGGAAAGTTTAACAAGGAATTCGGGAGAGAATTTATACCACTTTTTCTCGAAATGCAATTATGTTACTAGAAACTCGGGATCATTCAAATCTGAAAGAAAACACAAACAATTACATTTTTTTCGCTGTGACACCCGACTTGGACCTGCGATACTGGTGATCATTATTTTGTAATCTTTTGTTTTCTGGTTCAAACAACCCATTGAGTGCATTGTAAGCAATTCATGATCAAAATGTGAAGCCAGATTATCTTTAAAAATACAATTCTAGTAGATTCCAGAGACATACACTTTAAACTGTTTGAAACTCTGTAAGTTAACGCCAAAATGTCAGTTCTGCGCTGTGACACACGATTTGAACCCATCGCGGAGCTGGTACCGAAACGTCCAAGACTATTTCCCGCGTAATTCCTGCCTTATCGGTAGCGAGGCAGGAACCGGCCTAACATCAAAAATGGAGATTCGCAATCTAATTGGTTAAATTACCACAAGTGATGTCTTCCAAGTACACGATATGACAGTCCTTTGCCAAACCTTCACGAGTGCAGGCATCGGTGCAAGAAACACACTAACGGAAAATTCCCAACTTATGTTGAATACGAGCTTTTGAATAAAATATATATCAACAGAATCTGTCTAACTGACGTGAAATAAAAGCTTGTTAATTGTGTACATTTCGGTACCTAGAGAACTGTACACGTCAAATACCATAGAAACGTTGTCAAGCCGATATTTACATCGTTACGAAAAAAAAAAGAATAAAAAAAAATGTTTAACCGAAGTTCACAAGAAAACAACTTTTAGAGGGCTCTC
Source organism: Strongylocentrotus purpuratus (assembly GCF_000002235.5). Taxonomy (NCBI): domain Eukaryota; kingdom Metazoa; phylum Echinodermata; class Echinoidea; order Camarodonta; family Strongylocentrotidae; genus Strongylocentrotus; species Strongylocentrotus purpuratus. The sequence continues at coordinate 40,390,654 of NW_022145594.1, forward strand.
TTTTGTTGAGAGGAGTGTTGGTATCTGCCAAAGTGACTTTATAAGGAATAAACAAATAAGTCTTTTCAGAATGTGCCTATTTGATGCGTTTTCATGTATACTCGAGTAAAATTCCTAACCTGTTAACTACCAGTATAAAAGGATTCGACTGCATTTTATTCTTTGGTCGATAATTTGTCTGGAAGGCCGAATTGGCCTCTTGCACCTCCTTCAAACACACCTATGAGAACAGAATATTTGTTTTCTTTTCTATCTTTATAGCTCAGTTACACCGCCAAACCGACTTGGGACCGACTCCAAACTGACCGGTTCTCGGTCATAGATTAATGTACTATTTTCGTTCGGTTTGTTGTAGGTCTAGTATTACAAAGAGTTGATATCAATCGCAACTTATTTGCGATTGATATCAATCACAACCATGTACATAAGAGATGGGAGACTGCAGACTTGTGATTGATTTAGGGACTTGATATTGATTCGGATCAACATCAACTCTTTGTAAGACCGGGACCCTGGTGTCAGTCTAGCCGGTTTGACTGAGGTATTCTGGCATGGCACCGTATTCATTATACACATCCGCGTTATGTCATTCATGATTATTCACAATTCACAATAATCTACTCAGGAGAGCCTATTTATCCTTGAATCAGAATGTACAGTGCATTTTTTTTTTTTATCCCCAGACATTTTATTTCCATATAATTATGTTTCCAAATTGAGGTCATGATAATGTCCTTTTTAGCGATCTATACCTGGCCACAGACAAATGAATCAGATCCGAAATGAGTTGCGTAATGTTTTGCTAAACAGAGACGACGAGTCGGTGAGAGAGCATGGCAGAGGGTAATAAAGAGATATGGAGAGAGGTGGAGGGCAGGATGGAAGAGGAGGAAGAGGAGGAGGAGGAGGAGGAGGAGGAGGAGGAGGAGGAGGAGGAGGAGGAGGAGGAGGAGGAGAACAAGAAGAACAACAACAACAAAAAGAAGAGATACAAAGGAGGTGGAGGAGGAAGAGAGACACATAGAGAAATGAAGAAACACAGATAGATAGAGAGAAAGAGAGAGAGAGAGAGAGAGAGAGAGAGAGAAAGAAAGAAAGAATGAGAGAAAGTGGATAAGGCGTTGAAAAGTGCATGCGATATTGGTTGATCGCTCAGGTTTTTATGTTTAACAACAGCTCAATAGCGTAATAAAACCCCTTGACTTTATGCCGCAGAGTCACCTTAAAGTTGTTTCGATTCCATATTAACGTGAAATCCTAACAAAAAACAGAATGTTTCTAAACCTTCGTAATGTCCTTTTTTCTACCATAACGATCATCGCATGAAAGAAATAATGAATGATGAACGCAAAAACATGAAAAGGTAAGATTTCAAAGGCGAAGCTTTAATATGTGTATACCGAATAGTAATAACCTTGTTCATGGAGGCGAGATAGGCAATAACAACTCATTCATAATTAATTATATTGTAGAATGCCTCTCAGTAGTGTGGAGTTAGCAGCTGGTTGGGTCAGCTTAAAAGGGAGATAATTGGTCATAAATCTTTCAAATCGATGTGACATTTTAGTAATATCTTAAAAGACAATTAGGAATTGCAGCCAAACGGTTTCCCATTTCGCAATTGTCGACGAAATGCAATCGGGCTTTACGCCGATACGAACGGCCTGCTAAAGGGTTGTATAGACCGGCTGGATTTCCGCTGTTTGCTCTAACCTCGCACGTTTTTGAATTTTATTAGATTAGCACAATATTTGATAAGCACAATATTTGATAAGTATTTTGTAAATGTATATCTAAAATCCAAATAGCAGCATACAAAATGATAAACAAATAGTATATCGTGTATAACCAAGTTGGCTAGATGTTGGCCTCTACTTTCCCCATCATACGCCATTGATAGTGACCATTTCAACACAATATTTCTAGCAGCACTGAATTACACTGAAAAACCAGATTTAGTTTTGAGTGCTCTCTTTTATTTTCATCCGAAAAGTAATGATTCGATTTTGGCTATTCAACGGGAAATATAGAAGTTTAAAACACCATCACCTTTACTAGTAAACACAAAGGTGAAGTAAATCTAGAGGATGTTTCACAGCGATGTACTTAAATTTAGGTTCTTCGTAAACTGTGGTAGGCAATTTATGCCCCTAACAATTCCTCAACCACTTGTAAAATTATAGAAAAGATACCCCCAAAATTATGAATTTGTTGATAATTCTTTTTCTTCAACAAAGAACTATAAAAAAGAAGTAAATTCTGTAGATTCGTGATCATGATTTGCACATCTCTTGAGAGACCAGTGCTAGGAATGGCTAGAGCAGCCGATTGCATGAATGGCCTGCTATAGTGTTTTTCTTAATAGTTTTTCAAATTGAGTCAAGATAAACATGCGTTAAACTTCATCAATTTCATGATTACTTCCTGATGTTCTTGATCATAAAAAGGTGTCTTTAATTTGATGGCGTATGCTCTTGTGCGCCAATCTTAACTTCAAAAATATATACTTGTTTTTTAGCAGTAAGGTAAAACAATCATTATCAAATATCAAATAACTTCATTATATCATGATGATTTTAGTATGCTATTCGCATGACTGACAATAAGGTATCCTGATTTAGGAAGTGTAAGATATGTAAGATATGTTCAATTAAGCACTCAAATACCTTATCAATGACTTATTTACCCAATCTCTACTGAATGATGCAAAACCAAATTAGATAATATTATTAATGCAAATATTGTTGTTGTATATATATTTACATTGAATTATTCTTAATGCTAATATTGTGAATTGTCACTAGAAAGTGATCTAACTATTGATGACAATTCATTGTCTTTGTTAATTATATGGTATTTTAACTAGTAGTATATTTGAAACAATTGTGAAAGAAATATGATATGTTTTTAATTGTAAATTGTCATGCAATTCAGCCCAGGCTGCGAAATGATGATATTAATAAACTGAACTGAAAATAAAAGTACTTTCTTATTGTTTAACTTTACTCACGGTATTATCAAATTGAAACCGAAAGCTACTCAAGATGAAGTTGAAGTGTCTCTATAACTATGACACATATTGCCAGCTTTCTGCATAGAAAGAAAAAAAAATCACTCATTATTTACTGTTATCCAGAAAAAACACAATTGTTGATATTAAATCTCTATAAGAGAAAGGAATCTCTTATAATGGATTATGTACTAAATTTCCAGAGAAATTATCGAAGGGGATCAATTAACTTTTCTCGCATATCTTGTAATGGATTATATACTAAACCTCAGAGAAAACATAATAGTTAAGTTTCTATATAAAAGAAAGGAATCTCTTATAATTGATTTTCAACTTATTATCAAAAGAAAGTATAAAAGGGGGTCAGTTAACGCTTCCCGCATATCTTGATAACCAAATAATACACATCAGTGAGGGCATTAGTTAGAATTACCCACACGAGGTACCTTTGGAACAGTCTAACATCGCCTCGGGCGTTTGGACTGTTTTGAAGGTACCAAGTGTGGGTAATTTTACTGATGCCCGAACAAAATGATGTGTATTATTTGTTTTATAAGAATATGATTTATTTGTTTTATAAAATGATGTTTTCTAACATGATTTTGATAATGACCGGTCATTACCCAAATTACGCGCGATTACGCGTTAGGCAAAATAAATGCCTGGTCACGTGTACGCTTTCAACCAATCATTTGATTAGGTACACGTCATCATCTTATGATAACACATTACTGTTCAATAATCAGATAATATTAATAGCCTACTCATGGATATAAGGATAGACTGACTGACACTATCTCATTTGTATGCACTTCGTATAATGTAATTCTATGCTTAATGATTGCATAACTATTATGTATGCATTCGTGCTGTGGTATATTATATAGAGATTTTGCAAAACGGGAACTATCTGACATGTTTGAGGGGTTTGTTGATTTAGGAAATCACAGTGAATAGAAAAATAACATTGAAATGTTTACATAAGCTACCTAATGAATATTCAACAGCAACGGCTTTTACCAATAACATTTTGAATAAAATCGATAATGTATTATTTACATGGTGACGTTATATACACAACTGATAAGAGATGTATGGTATTGCATACAGGTATGATTGTGAAATGATATTTTAAATAGGATAGTATGGTTATCAAAAACATTATAACGACCAAGTGAAACATCCCAATCAATAAGTTGATTAAAAGTGGTTTATTCGTTTCGTTTATCAGAGTTTTCATTTTCATCTCTGTATTCTCAAATTACCAGTATCTGGTTCTGAAAGTCTAGCTCATTTTCAGCTTTACAAAATTCACACGATCATTCGAATTCTTTCGGATAATTTCACCCAGTAGAATATAACATACATGTATTTGCATGTCATAAAGCAATAACTGCCGTCTGTTTGTTTTCTATCTGAATGTACGCCGGTTTAAACACGACATATAAACATATGTTTTACAGACGTGGACGTGTATATACGCTTGATTGTATAAGATAATCTATATGGATGGGTTCTATTGGGGCAATTTCGATTTCTATATACATCACTCTATGTCTGATTTTAAGTGTAAACTTTGGCTTTATCTTTTCGAATCATTCCGGATATTCTGGCAGGAAATCACTCGGGAACAAAGGCCGGAAGGACCTATCCAGCTTTTTTTCTTTCTTTTTTGGCAAATACCATTTTTTTCTACCAGTTTCTCTTGCTGGGTTTTATAGAAAAAATGAAACACAACTGGTATAGTCGTTTGGGAGCTGAGACAACATTAACCAAACGATAAGCCAGAGTTATGGGCCTGGTTTCGAAATGATAGTTCAAGTTAGGTCTGAAAATCATTTATTATATAAATTATTTCTATAAATATCTTCATGCAAAAATATCCATATCTGTTTGTAGGTGTAGACCCGTACAACAAGTAAACACATCCTTTTCTGGTAGTTCTAATAATAATTATGATAATATTAACAATAGCAATAATACAAATAATTATAAAAATGATAATAGTGATAATAACAACACTACTACTACTACTACTACTACCAATAATAATAATAAAGTTCCAAATGCAGATTAGAAGACCAGTATAGCTCGTAGCGATATGAACACGAGCATTAAGTACTCCGTTTATTTTTCCATCTCAGGTTTGAAATGTACCATATGCAAAGTAAGAATTAGCTTGATTAGTACTTCATATGACTTCCATTATCATAATTTCAAGAAGATTATGATTAATCCATTATCGTAGAATTGTATACCAAGTTAGAAATCAGAAGTACATTGTATAAAGCAAGTTCAAATTACTGCTAAGTGAGATTTCGCCAGTTCATTCGGGCTTCTTCAGGCGATAGTTGTCATTAGTATGAGCATTCTTTGAATATCAACTTAAGCTTAATTTGAAGAAAAGAAACTGTAAACAGAATTTTTTAACAAATAGCTTCATCTCCTTTTTTATGATATAAGAAATGAGTTTTGAAGAAGAAAAAAAAATTCGAGAATTTTGCTTTATGTCTTCCTCTTTGACCCCAATAGTCAGAAACACAATTACAACTCTTTTAAATAATGAGCAGACTCGATGGCGCCCGGTGTAATGTTTCGTTTCCTATATAACAATGTATTGTTCCCTATATGTTGTCACTATAGTACTACACCAGATTATTCTTTTCCCGATTAAAAAATAGTGTCATACGGTTAAACCAACGTTTTTTTCTTTCGGCTCAACGTTGTATTGTTAATATGGACTTATTTGTTTTTTATGCATTTGAATGATGCATTTTATTTGGCCAAATAAGTTAATTGTGATGGATTCTAATCCATCACGTTTGATTCTAAACACGAACACACTTAATGTAATCTCTATTGCATTGGGTGTATTCTGCGTTCGTTTTTATTTCCTGTTCAGAAGTGCTTAATGATATCATAAGCAGAAATATCTTAAAGTGATCACCAAAACAAAAAAAATATCATCAAACTTCTCAAGATTGTTGACTTTAGCTAGCCAAGGAGGAAATAACTGTTTGACATTAGTCTCTTCGGCACACGCGTTAACTTCTGATAAGATAGTCGCGAAGACGTGTACATGCTTTAAAATGTTTACTTCTATCAGAGGCGTAGCGTGTCCAGTCACCGGGGGGGGGGAAATGTATGTCAGGAGGAGCGGGCTGAACCCCCCCCCCCAAAAAAAAAAAAAAAAAAAAGGTAAACGCTAACTTATGATAAGATAGTCGTGATGATGTTTAGCTGGAAGGACGTGCATACGCTGTCCCATTGTCATCTTAACATTGTTTCTATAATTGGTCCAGTGATTGTAGGGGTAGATTGGGAGCAATATTTTTTAGAAGAGGAGGGCTGAACCCCCCCCCCCGGCCCCCCTCCTCTTAAACGTCAACCTCTGGTAAGATAGTAATGAAGAAATATAAACATTGTTCCCCTAGATGTATTTACATTTAATCTCTAAATCACCTTTGATTTCAGGAAACTATAATTTAATTAGTTAGCTTCTCTGAGTTTTGTGTTCATGATCTCTCGACTTATCACCATTACAAGAACATAAAAATATGATTAATTGCCTGAGGGATTTCGTCCCAAATTATATCAAAGTTTAAAGAAATAATAGTCATCACAGGATATCAGTATTGCAACGGTACAAGCTTTACATTTTCATATCCAGAAGTTTAAGACATTACTATTTATTTTTAAAAAAATCAAAGTTGATTTTCAACAAACCTTTGCACAAACATCGAACCTTTAAAAAAGCAGATTTAGTATCATTATGCTAATAGACCGAAGAATGCTTTTCATAGCCACTTTCCCTTTATAAAGTCATTGATATTTCCTTTAACGGCTAAGAGGTTTAGATGTATTTAATTACTTCTAATGACTAGATGATGATGATATAAATATAATTTGTATCATTGTGGTTTTGAGAGAAATTGTTTCGATACTGAAGCGCTGTACATAAATGGTATCTAACTGCGTAAAAGGTAAACATTATTCTGTATGTCAGGTCAGGAGAGTCAATGGACATTGTGTTGGTTGAAAAAGTACATTTGAAACCGATTTTTTTTTTCTATAATTCTAATGGCTTTGCTCTACCCCTCCCCCCCCCCGCTAATAGTTGTTCGTGTAAGCCGTAAATCATCATTGTTTACGTTATATTGTCAAATACAAACTGAACCCTTATTTTATACAGAGTGATGTGAGTCAAACATTTTATCATAATTTCTATGTAGGCAATAAAATTCAGTGTCACAATTATTAAGAATTGTGATTAGGTTGAAAAACCTATTTTGCTAATATTTGGTTCGTTTCTCCCCCCCCCCCCCGAAGTTATTAAAACCAACAGTTGATCAGTTCTATGTGGAATGCTCAATACAAGATAAAACTCATTAATTCAAATAGAGGCTATCACATTGAAGGAGAGTCCCATTCGGCTATAACATCTCCATTCTCCACGCGTGACCAGTATTTAGCCCATGTTATGCCCCGTATTACTCGATGCGCCATTTCGGTTGCGTTATTACTTCCGCTAATCGAACATATGAAGACAAATTGGCACATGCGACAATAATTCAACCCCAGTGTTTGTACTGTTTATTTTACATTCACTATGAGTACGATGCAATTCTCATGCGATGCGTCAAAGACCGCGCCACTCGCTGACGCAGTCATCCGTCAGCAATTGACGCAGTGTAATTCTCTGGTATTCCTTAGTTATGTCAGCTAATGGTGACGTATCCGCTGTGTATATATGCAACTGATGCCTGTACAGCAAGTCTAGTATCATGCCATAAAAGTCTCAAATTCGTAATGAAGCGAATGGACCGTAATGCATGACAGATCGCAGACAAAATCGAAGAGAAAACCCCAAATACGTCACCCCTATTCAATTTCCATTCAGAAACGAAAGGTGTGAACAAATTCCTCGGTTTCCTAAAAGGAAGGCGCCAAACCATCCATGGAAACTGACATTTTTGATTTCTCACACTGACAGCGATCAAGTTGTTTAAAAGGTTTTGGCGCGCGCGGGAGCGTTTTCGTCTGCCTCGGTTGGTTGAGCGCCCCTTAAGGCGCGTAACGTATTGGTTTTCTGCGCCTGAGGACGATACACGGTGGTGCTGAAGCTTTGACTGGTTGAAAATAGTTGCGATGTGTTGAATTCATGATGTGGCATAATATACTGCTCTGTTTTGATCAAATAAAGAAAAGATATAACGGTCAGATATAGGTTATTCGTTTTCTTTCTCAGGACAAAGACATTGAACTCTGTCGAAGTGTGTATGTGAAAGCTATTTTGAACTTATACATCTTCAATTAATTTTATTTTTCCATTTTCACTTTTAAAAGCAGAGCTGAGCATGTTCAATGTCGACAATATCCATTTTTCAACTCCATTCTATTTGTTTCGCTCTCTCTCCCCGTCCAGCTTTTCCCTCCCTGCTATATATTATATATATATCTCCCCTTCTCTCTCTCTCCCATGTCTAGATCTCTCCCCCTCTCTCCCTCTCTATTCTCTTAATATTTTAATTCTATCATGATTACTTTAATACGTAACTTGCTTCAAATTACGTTTCTAGTTTCCCGATTATGTCGAAAGTGACAGGCGTTAAACCAATGAGGTATGACGTTAAACACACGAAGAAGACTCCCCAGAAACTTTTACACGAATTACACTCACTCAATACGCTGATCATATTCAACATCCACTCAAGCTCTGCTCAATAACATCTTAAAAATAGCGATAAACCTCACTAAAACACCTCGTTATAAATCTGAGTTGATCTAGACGATTTTTATCAGCACTTCGCTATTAGACTTCAAATCAAGCGCGGTCCAATCACTCATTCTCCCATCTCAAAATATCTCGACAGTAAGCTACTAATTCTCCCTAACTAGGCCCACGTTCAAGGCAGAGATTCATTGGAAAGTCATCTTTAAATCTTCTATGTTTCACGTTCTCTCTCTCTCTCTCTCTCTCTCTCTTCTCTGTCTCTCTCCCTCTCTCTTTAAATATGTATCTCCACGCCTCTCTATTTCTGTCTGTCTCTATGTATGTCTGTCTCTCCCCCCTCTCTCTCTCACTCTCTCTCTCTCTCTCTCTATTATGTCCTTCTCCCTCGCTCTCTATATATCTTTCTCTCCCCCTCTCTCTCTCTCTCTCCCTCTTTCTCTCTCTCCCTCCCCCTCCCCCCCTCTCTCTCTCTCTCTCTCTCTCTCTCTCTCTCTCACTCCGTGCCTCTCCCTCTCCCCATCTCGCCCACTTCGCGCAGGTAAATATCAACCAGAAAATAGCATCCACTATTTCATCACCCCTCTTTGGGTTGCAATCCAGTGTAATTCCTCCCAGACCCGATTTACACCTTAAAATTGATCGCATCCTGCTTTCCCGCTTCTTGAAGGCAGTTGATGAAATTCTAGTGATCATGACCCGATTCAGATTATAAATATTCCCTCATTTTGCAGGGGATAGCGCATTGATGATTGAAGCTGAATGATCCCGATACTTTATATCGAATTACAGTTTCGTGTTTGAGCTTGACATAATTATGTCGTTAATGCGGAATGGATTTTGATAATAATGATTATGAGATGAATTTTTAAAAAATGAGGGGATTTCCCCCTCGCTGTTTTTCATTTTTAATCCAATTAATTGATATGGAAACTTTCTCCCCAGAAAACACATTAAAAGAAAAAAAAAAAAAGCTTTTCATATTTTCGAATTTTCGAAGAAAAATAACACAAGCTCTCTTAATGGGGACAAATGTAAACATAACAATATATTAAAAAACATTAATAACTGGCTAAGGTCTCAGCCACAATCTTTCTGGGGACACCGCTTAGGTCCATGAAGCTAATTTTACTAGGACACTCAAGGGAGGGGTTATTTTCTATTCAAATATCTTTGAAAATAATTTTTAATATCCATTTTACCCTCAACCATTAACATGTTTCGACGGATAAAGTTGAACACCGGTCATGCGATTTAATTTTGAAATTGAATAAGATCAAAAGACTAAATATGCAAGCCTGGTCGTGTCCGAGTCAAGTTAATTGTTATCCACTCATGGAAGTAAATTGTATACCTTTAATAAAATCAACACTTAAAACTAAACCAGACGTATTTCTTCATTGGGCTTCGCTTTGTATGTCAAGTATTATCGATGAAGGTGAAATTTCTCAAGTTATTCGAGTGAAGACACTTGAAAAATCAAGAGATTCTCTGTTTCGAGGCGACGCACACAGCAATGTCAAGATGATGTATCACAGCACAAATTGTTGAATTGCCAAGACGGGAAATTTTATTTTCAAATCTACAAGATTTAATTTGAGAGGCGGTTTTTAATAAAAAAAAACAATATTGTACATGAGACGATACATTCAAAGTTAGTAAAAATAACTTATATTGCTTCAAATACTTTTCTTGAACTCTTTTTCTCGTTTGTTCTTCCAAATAAATCCATATGCATTTGCAAACTTATTTCACTTTTTACTTTTATCTAAATTTTAACTAAGTTTTAACTTTCAAAGTAAGTGTTAACATTTTACTAAGTTATTATGAAGTAAGTATTTTAGCATCAACTAAAGTTTCACCTGATTGTTATCTCTTTACCATAACCCCCATAAATAAATTGAATAAATAAACAAAATAAATTAATAAATACATACATAAATCCATTCCATAACATGATGAATAAAAAAAATAAAAGTTTTAGTTTTAAAATGAGTTACACTATCATAGATTGGTCAAAAATTTAGGGATAGAAAAAACATATTTGTGCAAGATGTGATCTTTGATTTTCAATAGCACTTGGGCAAAGAAGAGTCGAGTAAAACAAACTTAAGTTGCATGTAAGAAGAGGGCGGAGCCTAATTAGATATTGATCACAAATAAAAATTTGTAAAAGACTTCATTTATAAGGCTTATCATCAAAACACAATTGAGGTGTAGCTCAGCTACGTATGATTTCCAGGTAAACTATATTTGTTTTTAAATGAGACCCGTGTATAAGCCGCACTTGGAAAGGAGACGGCCATACGGCTTAAGTTGCAGGTAGGAAGAGGGTGGGGTCTACTTAAATATTGTTCACAGGTGAATTTCGGGGGAACTGCGAGCGGCTACCTCAAGTCAGCCGATCTATAGCCGATAATCACTTCCATCTACAGCTCGGCAAAACGATTATTTTTAGACATTTATTTCCTAAATGGGGGCTTCCTCTAGGCAGCTAGCGCGTGCTCACCGTTTGACGTTATCAGCCTAGCCACCGATACGGTCTAGCTAACAAGTGAGCTCAGAGAGATCGCTACAGAGAAAAAAAGTGACCTAGTCTACGAACACAGACTCATAGGCATGTATTTTATTATTTCATTTTAAAACTCGACCAGGGATTTTAAAATCACGTTAAACAAAAGGAAAGCTTAAACAAACGTATTAATCGAGAACATTGCATGTAGTACATAATTCCTACTAGAAAATATATTTCCTATTTTATTGGTGCGTAATACCCCCCCCCCCCCCCCCCCCAACGTCCCCACCTAGCAACTTTAACAAAATACCAGCACGGATTTGTATTTGTCCTTTCTTTGCCATTCTGTCTCTTTTTAATATTGAGGTTAGGAACTTACCAACTGTTAGAAAATAATAATGGAGTTTCATTAATATCACTGGAACAAATTCGTACACAATATTTCTTGAGAGAGAGAGAGAGAGAGAGAGAGAGAGAGAGAGAGAGAGAGAGACGCACAGCACAATACACAGACATTATTGCAACAATAGCCAATCAAACGACATCACACGGGAAAGAGCATCTTTTAAAGTGCTCAAACCTGAGTGATGGGGAGAGAGCGAGAGAGAGAGAGAGAGAGAGAAAGAGAGAGAGAGAGAGAGGAGAAAAACAGAGAGGGATACATAGAGAGAAGAGAAAATGGGGGTTGTCCGGAAAAGTGCCCTTCAGTTAATAGCTGACTGCGATGACATGGAGTCCAAAGGGCCCTTTTCCGGGACCGAGTCTTCTTTGACATATCCCTTTATCTTTCAACAAGTCGCTCTTTAAAAAAATCGAGACGAAAGATGCAAAGAGATACAAATATAACACATGCATGATAATATATGATTGCCATTGTTAAGATAAAGTGATACGCAATATTCGTGGATTGTGTATAAGCGCCCATCATTGAATAGTTTTGACAATTTACATGTTTAGACAAAAGCATGAGAGGTTGACGAAAAGTGAGTGATTGATATTATATATCGTGAAGAGAAATACAAGAAAGAAAAAAAATACGTAAATGTGGAAGCCCAAGTAAGCATGGGAGAGAGAAAGACAGAGAGAGAGAGAGAGAGAGAGAGAGTGAAGACGGAGGGAAAGAGAGAACAAAAAAAGAATGAACATGAAGGGCAAAGAGGGGTCAATAAGTAATGCAGGCCTTAAAAGAAATAAACATATACATTGACAAGGCATTAATTACACAACGTATTTATTTAATGATTTTTCTGTAGTGTACGTAATTGAAAACCTCTCCGGTGCACTTTCAGTTATCGCACTCAAATTTCGCCCATCCGCTGTCCTACGGTTGATGAAAATCCAAAATGGTCAGGTATTATTGTGGATCTCAACACTGCCATCTTTCGGCAAGATTTTGACATTGATCGGGATTTCCGTTGAAGTAAATTGGAAAATGAGTACTGGAAAATAACAATATAACGTTAGAAACCTTCCTTTTCGCTGCCAACTTCCCATTTTCCCAATTTTCTTTTATTTCATGTTGCCAAGCTCCTCTTTATAACTTTCTCCTCTTTCCTTCTTCTTTCCCTCTTCATCCTCCTTCTCCTCTTCTTCTTAATCATCATCATCTTCTTCTTCTTCTTCTTCTTCTTCTTCTTCTTCTTCTTCTTCTTCTTCTTCTTCTTCTTCTTCTCCTCTTCCTCCTCTTCCTTATCTCATTCCTGAAACAAATTAATGCTTCCCTCAAGTTCCCACCTTCGTTTGACAGAGTGTGCTCGTTTCATCGTCTGTCTCGCGCGTTTCACAAATATTGTCTTGAGATGTAAATCGGATGATTTACCACTCTCCTCGCTTCACGGAGCGTAGCAGGCAGCCGCAAGACGCCAGAAATTGCTTATTTCCCGCCACTTCTTACTGGTGTCGAGGCACGGCCTCCAAAAAGTTTTTAAATCTGAAGGCAACGTTTGGCCAATTTCACATGAAAAGTCAAAAGTTTGAGACAGATTTGGAATATTGAGCAAAAAATTGTCACATCCGTCAAGGCAGTTTCCTCAGAACCGTCGATCGAAAATGATATCCGAACGCAGATAGATACTGTGAAGATTCCAAAATATAAAATTTCATTTCTTCTCCTTTTCGTTGCGTTACTTGCGAGATATATCTTATCTGCATATAGTCTACATGCAGCCAATTGAAATGGTATTCGGGCAATACCATTACAGATGGAGAAAGAAGGGGGAGACTGATGACCCCCCCCCCCCCCTGCCCCCCTCCCCACCCATTTACTTTCTTTGGTTGGTCATCGTTTTTTGTTGTGCTACCTGTCAATAACATTCACCGAAACATTTCTTCTGTGATACTCATTGTAGTCTATTACTTTATTCAATTAAATTTAAGTTTGAAATAGTACCACAATTTCGGATACAAAAAGTTACGAAATAAGTTGCAAATTAATCCTTATGTCATGTATACTAGTAATTAAAACAAGACAGGGAGGGAGGAGTAGGGGAAGGGGTGGCGCTTATCCCTCACCCCTCCCCCATTAAGCACCCCTCGTAGGTCATCATCCTTGAGTTTTGCTACCTGTCTCCCGTCTGAGCCCCTCAATGCCAGGCAGGTAACCTTAGAGGACAGGGGATGTTTGGAGGAATAGATCACTTTCCAATTCCCGCCACCGATGTGTTGATGATCCTCAAGCTATCTACATGATCTATTCTTAGAATCGCGCCAAGTCATGGCTCGACAACTAAAACATGAAGGCACAATGTTTCTACACGATACACTCTTCATCACACATTATACAATTATCTACAGTTAACAACTACATTATTCATACCCTTATCAAGTTTTGTAATGTTTTAAGTATGCGAAAAATGATTTGTCCCGATCAATGTTTCTTGAGAATGTGACATATTAAAGCTTGCATATAACAGAATTCAATTAAAGGTAAAGACCAGTTATGGTCATGCGATTGCATTGTGAAAGAAACGTTGTGGAATCGATCAGAAAAGGTTGATCATCTAGCATCTAGCATCTGCAAGGTTCTGGAATCATCAAAATGATAAGAAATTTGGCCCATTCTTCGTAAATTTACAAGCACTATACACAGAAAGATGTATATGGGACTACCCTATATCTCTCACAGACCATGAGAGAAACAAATTTACCATATATATGAATTAGTAGGCGGTTTCCGGCAAAGTTTGTATCATCATGTATTAGTCAAAACATATTCTTTCACATGATTGGTAATGAGAGCTTCCATTTCATTTTTTGAAATTGGTGCGTTTCCAATACTGGTCTTTACCTTTAAATCCCTTATTCAACCAGTCAACCTTTCATTCTTGAGTTACGAGAAATACGAACAACATCAAATTTACACGGGGTGTGAATAATTCAGTTGTTTACTGTACTTGTAATTTAACCTTGTATTCATGTACACATAACAAAGAAATCAACAGGTTTCTAAGTTTCGTTCTTTACGGCCAAGTACAAAACTGAATTTACTTAATTATCAAACACTATCACTCGTTAAAATACTTGAGGATAACAAAGTTGGACATTACATTTTCCACCTTTTGGGGATACTTTCGTGAACATCATGTTGACACAAACACAGTCCTTTTCAACACTATAATATTACACAAATAAACTAAATGAGCCATATTGGGCAAAGATGGAATATGCACATTCTTTATGTATGTCTTGTTTTAAGTGAGTACCCAAATCATAAGCTTATCAATATACCTTATACGCGGGGTCCTTGATTTTAATCGGATGAAATAGCTGCTATCCTTTTAAGATTTCCTAACTTTTCCCTTCTACCGAATGTATGACAATCTTAGAACTTTCCTGGGATTCATAAAACATGATCGCGTGACCTTGTATCTTGCAAACATACAAGTCATGAAGTCTGTGAAAGAAAACCAGTCTCTGTCTTCAGTTAGTGTAGTAAGTATGTAACTTAATTAGTCGAACAGACAAAGTTATGTAAAGAGCGGTAAGGTCGCATTTGATTGGTGAAGAAGGGCATGTCATCCAGCCGAGGCTAAGAGAGGTAGTCACAATAAAGTGATTAAGAAAATGGAGGCAAATAACTTATATTTTGCGTGCTTGGTCTTAACATGAAAAGTGCTTTTGACAAAACATGAAGGCAAACAAGAAGAAAGTAGCTGTGTTTGATCATAGTTCGAAAGATAGTGCAATGCACTGAATTCGTTTTAATTCCAGAAATATACTGGTGACAAAATGATAACAAAGCAAATCCGAAAGATTGGGTCTGAGTATGTGATACTTCAAAATGTTTTAAGATCTTTAAAGAATTTACGGAAGATATAGCATATCAAATAATAATATAGAAAAATCATAGAATAGACAGTTAGGATAACGATATAAACTTCATATTTATTTGTCATATTAACACATTTGTTTATTAAAAAAATGAAATCACTTGGCGGTTCTAGTGTAATTAGAAACTTGTTGGTGTCGCCACTGTTGTTGTTGTTGTTTTAGTCGTTACTCATGGACACTGTACATTTCTTTACGTAATAACACGATTGGCAACACGCTTACTATTTCTATTAGTTACTCTTAATATCACCCAATTGTTCTTGGCTGCGAATGCCTGCAATCGTGACAGCTTCTATGCCTAAAATGAGCTGTGCAGTCCCAAGTATTGGTTTAGGATGTTGGTTCGTGACGGGCGGTTCCTATACGCGATTACAATGCATCCTTCCCAACACACCTCCCTGGTCCAATGACTTCCCTCCTAAATCACAAGCTATCTCCACCTCATTTCTGGTCTGACATACCAAGCTGGCAGATGGACTTGACACAATACTCCTGCCCTTGCATAGTTGATGTCATATTTTCAACAAGCACAAAATCTAATGCAATCGGGGGGGGGGGTGTTTCTCAAAGATCCTAAGTCGAACTTAACTATAAGTTGGACTTGAACATTATGGAGAGCCATTTGTAGCCTTAAAATGAAATATATTCAAAAACAAAAATTCAAGTACATGTATCTTAGACTTTTCATAAATTCCACATCAAGAACATGAAATCTCCTTGATAAAAGAAAATATGAATGATTTAAATCAACATTGCATGCCTTTTAAAATAACTTTTATAGTATATTTTCAAAGATGCTAACGGCTTTCCATAATTTTTAATTCCAACATAAAGATAAGTTCAAATTAGGATCTTTGTGAAACATCACCTCCCCCCCCCCCAGGAAATAGAAGAAAAAAACTATGCTCAAACAAGCTTGCAGTCGAACTCGATACAAAACTCCTGCTAATATACACAGCTATAATGGCGTTTTTACTCAAACAAGGTCTTAGCACAAATGCAACACATAAAAAGACAGAGAGAAAACTGTGTTTAATTAAAACATAAAAATATGGCAGTTGAATGTGACACAACACACCTGCTCATTCACAGTCGACGCAATGAACCTGCAGTTCTTAATGATGAAATGAATGTTATTTAAAAAAGAAATTACGTTAGTTATTTTAGCTTTGAAACATTCGCGGCACTGGCATCCTGACATTGAAGCACATATCAACCACGTGATCGCATTTTAATTAATCTTGGCACGCCTTTGATAATGCAATTTTGCCTGGAGTCATTTTTTCCCTTCTTTGTTTTTTCAATCATCAATCATCAATAAGAATATATGTAGGCCTAAAATGATCGTGATTGTCTCAACCGATCACCATAATTATCATGTTATACGTAAATTAACAATTGTGAAAGTTACGATGCATTTTGTCGTCTTTCGACTATTCAATCACTAGTCTTGATCCAGGGAAAACGTATTAGCATCTACTGATCAGAGTCTGCTAGTATATTACGAATACATATTACCTCTACGGCTTCGGTGGGGGGGGGGGCAATGTTGAAAATGTTAGAGCACTGGAGAAATTCCGAGTTCAGAATATATTCATTGTGATACTAAACTAGGGGGGATGCAGTATTTGTATTTATAAAAAAGACGGACAAAGTGATCACTTCAATGCGCTTTTCAATGTCACCCCTATAGTTACTGAAGTTAGCGTTTGACAAAAGAAAAACGAAATGTGCTTGAAAACTCCAGGACCTTTTAAACGGAGACTACGACGGGCCCATCCAAAGATGGATTAAAAGCAGAGAATTAACTCTAATTTGTATAATGAGTGCCTTGCCAAACCCTAACTCCCTGAAGAAATCAAGCAAACTCTGATGGACAATTTCCAGTAACACGAATTACTTTCCTGCTCTGTGTATGAGGGGGTTGGGGGCACCCTTTAAATTGAATAACGAGGGAAAGGGGGTACAACTACTACTTGCGAAGGAGTGTGTTCCCACTCGTAAGTGTACATGAATGGTACTGCCACAGCGATGTCAGGAACAAACCGTAAACATGTTTACTCTTCTAATTGCATTCAAGCATATCAAGTATGACTGTATTTAGTATTTTGTTCGCTAAAGCTGTTTATGTGAATACAATGATCTGATGATGAAACTGCCCATCGAAGTTTACGAATTAAGTTCACTGGCGTGAATACTTTTGAGCAATATTAACATCTTCGCTGATTTGATTATATGAAACTCTCTATACCAATGCAGTTAGAATGTCATTCACATAGTCAAATTCATTTCCTCATTTGCGGAAGCGATGGGGTTAAGAGATCAAACGCACGAAAACTTGATTGACTAATGGGAACGTTCTTTTGAGCTTGACCTTCCACATATCAACCTCAAAGTAGATATAGGAAAGAGAGAGTTGTAAGATAATTGAAGATCGGTATACACAGCCAAATATTGTATTTACCACCATGAGGGTCTAAAGCCTGGAAAATTACTTTATATTGGAAAGATTTAAGGAGTATTTCGTCACAACTCATTTTATACAAAGAATACATATTTTGTGATGTTCAATGTTTGGGTAACTCGGAAATGTGTTTGTGTAATGTTTATAGAAATTTAAAATTGTGTCAAATAATGGGGACGTAGGAAATGATCTCTTGACGTGCTACACACTAAGAAAAAAAGGTGCAACTATGCACCTTTAGGGGTTCAAACCGATGCAACAATAGCAGCACCTTTAGGGGTTAAATCCTGTACCCTTTTTAAAGGTGCAATCCTGCACCCTTCAAAAGGGTGCCAGATTGAACCTTTTGGGGGAAATGTTTGTACCCTTTATGGTTCAATCCTGCACCTTTAGGGGTGCAAACCGATGCAGCAATAGCAGCACCTTTAGGGGTTAAATCCTGCACCCTTTAGGAGGGTGCCAGAATGCACCTTTTAGGAGACATGTTAGTACCCTTATGGTTCAAACTGCTCCTTTAGGGGTGCAAACCGATGCAATAGCAGCACCTTATTAAAGGGGTTCAATCCTGCACCCTTTAAAAGGTGCAATCCTGCACCCATCATCGAGGAATACTCGTGACCTTTGCTCGTACACATATACATATTAAACATGCATGATGTTTCTTGGTTAGTAATCATATAATCAATATATATATATTGCTAAAACGTGAATGTAATTGTAACATGATCAGACAAAATAATCTATTGGTTAATGATTGCCGAAGGAAAATACAAATCACAAAATTGATGTGCATTGTCATAATTTGCTTAACAAATCATATGATAAATGTATTTTTATGTGAACACGTGGAAAGTAATCATGAATATGCATGCAATATGCAAACTTTTATTTTTGCACCTTTTTGGGTTGTTAGGGTTCATTTTTGTGGGAAGGGTGCAAAATCTTATATTGCACCATTTTTTGAACCCCTTTTCCTTTAATAGGGTTCATTTTTATGTAAAGGGTGCAAACTCTTATTTTGCACCCTTTTTTGCACCCTTTTTTCTTAGAGTGTACTGTAAATACCTGTGACAACAATATACAAACGAAACAATAAAAAAAGTACGTATACATTCACTTATTACAATGAACGTCAGAGGGGGATGAAGAAAAAAGAAGAAGAATTGCTTTAAGAAAAGGAGTTACCTAAAAGAAGTGCCCCCAACACAGTGCACGTATGAATACTTAAGAAACAGAGAGGTAGATTGATAAAGAAATAGATAGGTAGATGTAAGGAATTTTAGAGAGAGAGAAAGAGAGAGAGAGAGAGGGAGAGAAGACGACGAAGAAGAAGCGAGAGAGTAAGAGAGGGAGGGAGGGAGGAGGAGGAGGAGGAGGAGGAGGAGGAGGAGGATATATATATATATATATATATATAGAGAGAGAGAGAGAGAGAGAGAGAGAGAGAGAGAGGGAGATTTGCCGAGAAACAATACGGAACAGGGAGAAAACTTGGCGATATAGAGGGGAAGTATTCACGTGAGCAAGAACTAGAAAGAGGGATGAATAAAGAATGAGGATATGGGAAGAGATAGTAAGACAAATAAACAATATAGGCTATTCAAAAGAATAGAGAGAAAAAGATTGAATACACATCCGAACAACCAGAATAGAACACTTTTGATAAAGTCGTTCACCTACCCCACTACACGTCAAACCACTTCATCGTCTCTTCTATTAACACCTATCAAAATTTGATACACAAATCCACGGAATTGCATCCTCGTAATTCGTTTATGGAAATCTAATTTTCATATTAGGGCGATTCCTTATCAGGGCTGAGCGCGTTAGCGACGAGTGTGTTTTGACGAGGAGCTGGTTATCGGAGCCGATTGCCAGATGTGCACCTCGACCTGACATAACACGGCAGGTGACGTTCCGTGTTAATGTCACCATCGTGTCGGGTGAGACAGACATATGGAAAGATGGTTGGAAATAAAATACGAAAGTAAAGGCTAGGTATCTAAATTCAAGAAGAATTTGTATGGTGTTGCTCTAAAAAAAATTGGCAGCTATACCTAAACCATAAAAAAAATTTGTTTACTTCTCTCCAAGTCTTACGACTTTAATAAAAGTATCACTTTGGCTGTAGACAAACAGTCATTATTACAAACGCTCATATTGATAAATCCAACGATTTGGTCTATTCTTTTTTATATTAGACCCGGCTGTGCACCTAAATGAGAACAAAAGTATTTTGTGAGTAGACACAATCGACGGAAAAAGATTACGACACGAATTATGATATAGGAGCAGGGGCGTACGCAGGATTTTTTCAAGGGGGGGGTTTTAAAATATTTTGCTCCCGAAAATTTGAAAATCGCGCCGGCCGAAAAGTCGCTCAGTGGGGGGGGGGGGGGGGGGGGGGGGGGGGGGGGGGGGGGGGGTAAGCGGACCTTTTTTTTTTTTTTTTTGTCTCAAATTTCAAAATTTGACATTTTTTTACGTATGGGGGGGGTAAGGTCACCTTATTTAGGTTAGCCGTGGGTATAATTTTTTTTTTTTTTTTTTTTTTTTTTTTTTTTTTTAAATAAAAAAAAAAAAAAAAAAAAAAAAGCCAAAGGGGGGGGGGGGGGGGGGGGGGGGGGGGGGGGGGGGGGGGGGGGTTTTAGGTTTTTTTAGGGGGGTTTACATACATTAAAATACCAAAGGGGGGGTTTGAACCCCCAAAACACCCCCCCTGCGTACGCCCCTGTATAGGAGAATCAATAGACTTAAGAAATCAACTATATTGGGGTGATAAGTCGGGCAAGAAAAAGGTTCGGGTTGGTTCTACAAAACCACAAATTTCTTTAACTCCTTAAAATAAAATGAGACCTCGTGACTACGTTGTACCGGAAGCAAATTAGACTGCGATGTGAGTAATTTCTTCCATGGTATTTTCCTATTTTCATCTCTTTTTGGGGATGGCATTGCTTCTCTATAGGATCACCCTTGAAAACCTATGTCCCCACATATCGATTATTGCGTCTGGTTTGTCAACGCCTACGCGACGAAACTCTCTCTCTCCGTGCTGTGTGATTCATACTGTCACAATCATTCTGCGAATGAGAGCGATTGATCTACCAACCCGGGTGGCATGCTCTTTTCAGCGCCGAACTCTGGCGATGAGGTTCGGCGGATCTTGGTCGACACATACGCGGGTCTGGAAGGTCGAAACCACAGAACTTGTTTGACAAGTTGCAGGTCATGTCCATACGAGAATTTAGTTTATTCTCTGTTTCCTGCCTGGTACCTTTTACCAGGGAATAAACATCTGATGCCGGAAAATGAAACTTCGGTAAAGAGCCCATTTTCATTAACACAAAGCTCTTACTATCACACAATTAAATCCCATTGCCAAATTACATTGGTGGCATACGTAACGAAATATTGTACTTATTCAGGAACTTTTTCCGTAACAACGAAATTTAGTAGTGTTAATGACCACTTATCATTATACTAAAAACGGGAAGATCATTTAGTTATGCAAGTCTTTTAAACCTTGTCGAAACGAGGGTTCCTTTAGTTTCTGCATCCGTACAAGTCATTTAACCCAAAATGACATCGAAATGAAAATGTCGCACGACAATATACAAACATGTTTTAAGGTCGACCATCTTTTTCGAAAGTCGGTTAATTATATAGACTTTGTTTAAAAAAATTATAATAAAATTTTAATAACAAAAACAAAACATCATAGTTTTTCTGGACACCAAACGGTCTGAACAGAGTCAGAGAGATAGAGAGGCGAATTAAATTCTCGTATGAACAGAGCCTCTGTACCCGTCGGAGAGGGACGTGAAGACGATCGACAGCCCCGCGTATCTGTTCCCCAATGATAGCGTCTTCATTCGTGGCACCTCGGAGCAGTCGCGTGGCACGTAAGAGGGTCTCGGTGGGAAATTCAAAGTGAGTGGAACTTCACGATGGTGTAAATCCGACGATTATTTGGGATTTGAGGAATTGTTGCAACTGTTGAATTAGCAGCGATACAACATTATATCCTAATCATAATGACATGCTTATAAAGCTTCTATCATGTCTGTGATACCGACCGGGATACCGACAATGGGAACAGGAACTGGGTAAAGGGTTGAGAGGGGATGGAGGAGGGGGAGAACTTTCGCCAAGGAAGGACCAATAGTTGGCTTTACAGAGAGAGAGAGAGAGAGAGAGAGAGAGAGAGAGAGAGAGAGCGGAGAGAGAGAGAGAGAGAGAGAGAGAGAAAGTGAGAGAGGGAGAGGAAAAGAATGAGAAAGGATTGATAGAGAGAGAGATAGATAGATAGATCATGGATTGAGAACAAGAGAACGAAGCGATGAAAGCGAACGATGTGTATTTAGATAGGTAGAGAGAGAGAGAGAGAAAGGAAGAAAGAGAGAGAGGGGCAGAGAGACGAAGACAGAGGAAAAGATGGGAGACATAGACTATAGGAGATTGGGCGTTAGAGCGAGGTGGGGGGGGGGGGGCGACGATGACTAAATTATTCATCCCTTCTAGAGCTTTACTTTTCATTTTTCATCAACATTCAAACATAATTGACAAAACTGTAATTATAAATGATGATAATCATTTTGATAGATATGTACGCGGGTACTGCACTTTTCACGAATTCTTCCACATAGACACTGCCTGAAATGATCAATATAAGCGCCATAAGCTTTGGAGTGGTATTTTCATTTAATCATTTTCCTCCTTAAACATGCTGGGATATTAATACTGTATATATTCATCAATGATATTACCCGTTCGGTGCACACATTCATACATACATCCGATACATTATTATCATTGTGATTATCTTTTGTGAGGTGCCTTTTCACAACAGCGCGCGGCAGATCGGACCATCGGAGACATATACATATCACCGCCGAGGCTAGTCCGGTCAATACTCGTTGGGGTCGTATCACCTGCCGACGCGCTCGCCCGATCGATTTTCTCTGAATCTGTTTCAAGGAAGGAAAAGAAAAAACTGTTATGATTCAGTCGCAATTTGGACAAGCTTCAATTGCTGCTGCATAGTTCATTACCCCCTTCATTCACATGAGGCCTGAGGAGTAGAGAGAGAGAGAGAGAGGGAGGAAGGGAGAGAGAGAGAGAGAGAGAGAGAGAGAGAGAGAGAGAGAGAGAGAGAGAGATGGGAATGGCTGAAAGAGAAAGACAGTGATATGAAAACAGGATATATGGAAATAATAATAATAAGATGATGATGAAAGAGAAGAAACAGAAGAAGAAGAAGGAGGAGGAGAAAACGAACAAGATGAAGAAGTGTAGAAGAAGAAAAAGAAGAAGAGAGAGAGGGAGAGGGAGAGAGGGAGAGAGGGAGAGAGGGAGAGAGGGAGAGGAGAAATGGAAAAGGGAAAAAGAGAAAAGGCGAGGTATAAAGTGAAATAGTGATAACGAGACTGTAAAAGGAGTCTGCAAAAAAAAAAAAAAACATTGTCGTGTTATGAAATATTAAATTGGAAGTTCTAATGATAGTTATAATAATTAGGCGAAGTAATGAAGCACAGGTAGCAAACCAATTTACCACCCTTCACTGATGGATGTTATTTCTCTCCAATTTTTAACCATTACTAGGATATTCAACTTAGTGGGATACCAAAAATACATCAATTTTATCCTCACTTAACATGATGATTGATGTAATGATAATATGAAAATCTAGGACATAGTGTAGCGACGTACACAGCTCGAACATACTTCCATCTATCATCTTATTATCATGAACGGAGCTAGTTTTTGATGGTGAATATATTTGATTAATCTATTCTTTTAGCTTTTCTTTTTTCCATATGCTCTCTGAATGATTTCTGGTGACATTTTGACCCTCATAAACCATTAATTGATTCGTTATGACATTCATCATATTAAGCCTGAAGAAAAACTGTAACTAAACATTTTGAGCAAATACATGAAGAATCTAATAGATCTGTAGATATCATAATTTCCTTCCTCGTTTTTTGTGTCGCTGCCTTCAGATGTCAAACGCCATCTGCGGCAGACGAGTTGTAACAATTGCTGGTGAATATCGCTGATGGATGCGAGAGTGATATTCAATTATTAATTATTCCAGGCTTTTGAAGGGATTAAGTTGGATTTTGCTAAGTAAGGTGGACTTTCCTAACTTGATTTAAGTGAAATCACTGTCCTAAGTTTCTCATAGTTTAGGAGCTGTATTTTTAGACCCTCTAAATCTCGGAGTAATTCGAAAGTTTCGGCATTGTCTGGAGCATCCTCATGATCATTCTTGACTATAGTCACATTTATACGGCGATTTCTATAAACAAATACAAGTAGGAGAATTAGTAGAAGCAGAAGTAGAAGCAGAAGTAAAAGCAGTAGAAGAAGAAGAAGAAGAAGTAGTAGAAGAAGAAGAAGAAGAAGAAGAGGAAGAGGAAGAGAAGGAAGAAAAAGGAAAGTAAACGAAATGAGGAGGGTAAAATTTAGGAATAAGAAAAAGAAGAGAGGAGAAAGGGAAAAATTAGAGGAGAGGAAGAAGGAGCTAAACATATAAAAAACAGATAGTGTTATTGAGAAGAACACGACCAAACAACCCTCAACATTTACTAGCAAGAATTTAATGGTGCAATCTGAAATGTTCGACACATACTACGTGCATGATTTGTCCGTCGTAATGACTTCAATCGCATCCTGTTCAAATTAACATACTGGGTAGATAGGAGCAATCCAGACACGATTACGTAATCAAGTGATTAATACATCTACAACATTATCAAATGTAATGCAAGCAAATGCGGCCTGTTGTCGATTAATTACTAGAAATATTTCACCTGTTATGGGTAGCCGCCGTCGATGAGCGATCAATTTTGAAATCATGCCAGGAATAGTTTTGCCTCATCCCATTTCACGGTTTTGCGCCGCCATTTTGGAAATAAAACCCGCTGTTGTTTACTGGAATCATGTATTGCGTCATTTGTAATTGGAGTATCGTGAACCACGTTGGGTGTAAGCGGTGGATAGGCTTTTGTTGGCCAGACAAGGCCCTATAATAAAGCAATACGGGTACTTGGAAGATTATCTTTTCAATGTCTAAAGAGGCGGGCTGTGCTCTTCGGCACCTGTTTTGTGGCTTGTCTGCGCGAGCGTCGAGAATGACGATCTGCAAGTGGCGTTTGTTGGCTGTCAAAAAGGGATCCAATGAGTGGTTCAAGTGACTTTGGTTGTTTTAGAGGTTGGATGAGGGTAGGAATCGGGTGGGGAACGGGAAGGGGAGTACGGATTGAAAGGATATCGAGTGTGCCTTAATATAGTGAGTTAGGCCTACAGGAAAATAAGTCAACCTGATATGTGTACCTACAGACAAGGGAATTCGGAGGGGAGGATTTAGAGACCATTTAAGCTGATTTTCTTCATTTTTCACAAGCTGTTTATTCTGAATGGCAACGTCATTCCTTAGCGTTGCTCAAAATTAAAACAAAATGTTTATACAAATAATGGAAACTCCCGTTATATAATAGAATGGTAAGATGGAGAGCCGAAAGGGGGACAAGAGATGGCTAGCAGCAGGATGACGAAATGGAACAGGAAATATTACGAAAAGGATGAAAAAAGGTTTACAAAAAGGTTGACGAAGAGGGTGACGAAAAAGATGGTTAACATCGTGATGAAATGGAAAAGAAAAGACTGAATAGATAGAGACGATATGGTGACGAAAAGGGTGATGAACAGGGTCATGTATAGAATGAAAACATGGGGACAAAAAGGATGAACAGAGGGACGAAGAGAATGAGGAGCAGGGAGAGGAGGAGGATGAACAGAGTGACGAGTAGGGTGACGATAGGGTGACGATAAAATAGAGGACGAAAAAGGTGACGAAAAAGGATGAAGAAAAAGGGTGACGAAAAAGGGTGACGAAAAAGAGTGATATTATGTAGTGACGAAAGTGATTATCAAATCACCAGGTAAAATGATAAAATGGTAGCGAAAGGGTGTGGCGTGAAGCAGATTGGTATACAACCTGAGGCACAAGGGTGCAAAATCGATGACAAAAGGGTGACAATGAGGAGAACATAGAAGATATGTCCGATCACAAAAGGGTACTGAAAATATACGACATAGGGATTGCAACATGGTGACTGACAAGTTGACGGACATGTTGTCGAAACGGTTGACAATAGAGTGACGAAAGGGGAGATAAAACGGAATCACGTTAATAATGACGATCAGTTGTGCAACTTAGATAAAATAAGAATGGTGATTCTACATAAATGTGGTGGTATGATACATCGCTTGAATAGGCCTATATAGATTTTCCCTGGCTAGATATATTGAACAAATGAAATAGCTGGGAAATACTCGCATACCCTTTCTTGAGTATAAGATATGATCGTGTCTATACAATTATTTATTTATATACAGTTGAAAGTTAGGGATAGTCAACAGTAAATAAATGAATCTTAAAATTGAGTTTATTTCTTGTCGTATACTCTTGCAAAAAACGTTGCAAAGCATGTTAATCAAGGCAAATATTCTCTTGTCCATTTTCACTCAATTAAGGTCCGTTTGGGTTATTTCAAAGTACACACGTCATAGGCCCTAAGCAAGCGCGGAGAAAGTTCACAAAATCTGGGCTTCACCCCTGCGTTACCTATTGCCAGTACTTCGAATACAGTGTATGTGGACGAGATGAAGCAAGGATAAGATGTAAGCGATAATAAAGATGGAGAAAATAGGTATTACCGGTAACTGGCAGGACAGAGACCTCTGGGAAAACTTCCCCAAATCCAAGGAATCTTCATATTTTATGTCTTATCCGATTGGAGCCGTCAGCTCCGCTTCCTCCAATTAAAATCAAGAGAGAGGTGAAAAGAAGAAAGGCGATGGGAGGAGGGAAAGAGAGAGGGAGAGAGAGAGAGAGAAAGAGAGAGAGAGAGAGAGAGAGAGAGAGAGAGGGGAGAGAGAGAGAGAGAGAGAGAGATAGGGAGAGAGAGAGAGATTTTTAAGTGAAAGAACTGTGTGGCCTACTGCACAACTGAAGATGGTTAAACTTGATTTTCCTTCTCTTTTCTTCACCATCGACCTCTGACTCGTTCTGCTGACCGTTGTCCCATTGTCTTTCTGTCAAATTCTTTTTCCTTCTCCCCCAACTCTTCCCTCTCTCTCTCTCCCTCTCCCTCTCTCTCTCTCTCTCTCTCTCTCTTTCTCTCTCAATTTCTCTCTCTCTCTCTCCCACTAGTCACTCTCCCTGATGTCCATGTCTTTCTATCTCTTTATTTCTCTCTCCCCTCTCTTTCCTAACTCTAAGCTCACATTACCCCTTCTCTTCTTATCAATGTTATCCTTTATCTGAAATGATTTTTTTTATCCGTTCGATGTAGTGTCTCTCAGCTCCTGGTTTTGACCTCAGTAATTCTTAAACGAACATTTCCTTTGAAGGGGGAAACGGCAAAACGAATTTAGGAAATCTAGACAGACCGCGGGAATTCTCTCATATTCCTTTTCTTCCTTTCCTTCTTTCCCTTTTTCCTTCTTTCTTTTCTTATTGACTTACTTTCTCTATCTATCTGTCTATCTTCTTTTCAATATCCATCTGTCGACCTCTGTATTTCGACCTGTATTTTCGTCTGTTTTCTGTTCCCTGTCATTTTTGTAATTTATCCACCTCTCTCTTTTATCCATCTCTCCCTGGTATCCATCCACCTCTCTCTCTCTCTTTCCCTTTTCACTCTCTTCCTTCCCTCTCGTTCTCGCTCTCCCTCACTCCCCTACATTGCCATACTCTTGCATCTTTCTCCATCGTCCCTCTCACTCATTCACACACCTTCTACTATCATTGTTCTGTCTCTTGACCCGTCAAATGAAAGAGATGGGAAGGCCCTCTCGCCTCCCTGATGTTTAAAAGCATCCTTTCCAAGAAGTAAGAGGATTAAGCTCTTCCTTTTCCTTCTTTACTTTTGTTTTACTCTTAAGGTTTTCTTATTTCGCTTTACCCCATCATCTGTCACGTCGCATAATGCCAACAGACATAACAATCTTCGCATAACGTCAGCGAAAGCCTCTTAACGCTCTTAACATGACGGGATTTTTCCTTTCTCATTCGGTCCGAATCGGAGGAAGCAGCCTTAGATTCAGGTGTCTGTTTCTTAATCTACCATGAAAAAATATGACGTTATTCCCTGCTAATCCTGCCTTTAGTTCTTCCGTCAAAGACACGAAAACAATGTCAAAGCTATCAAATTTCATTATTTTCATGACGACTGGCATAAAGAGGTGCGAATAGAAACTTGCTCCATCATCATAGCGACGTCCAATTTAGAAATATGGACTTAGGTGATCGTTATCAATCTCATCGCGAGCTCGCTGATAATCCGTCTGACTTTACTTTAGCAGTATGTTTGAGAAGGGAAGCCTTTCTATGCTATGAGATGATACAACTCATCGAAAACGGGGTCAACTTCAGAATATTGCGCAAGTTTTTCTTTTTCTGATTGACGTTTTCACTGCCATGATTGCCATCGATTACCGTCTCGATTTTGTTCGATATTTGTTGAATTTACTTTGTGATTGGTGATTTTTTTAAATTTGATCTTTAACTTATGTTTCTTGCATATGATATTCCTGTTCTCATTAATAATATCTTACTGTCATTCAACCATCTTGTATTTAATTTTCCTGTCTGTTTTCCTGTATGTACTTAAATCGCAACATTTTCAGTTTTCTATCTTCTTCTCTGTTATGTCTTTTGTTTCTTCTTCTATCGCCTCTTTACCTCGTTTCAGCTCTGTATCTCTTTTCATCTTTTATAATCTAGGAATAACAATCGAATAATTATAAATATTTCTTTTCAATCTTTTTCTACACCCCCCCCCTCCACTTCTCGTTATGAAGATGTGATCATGAGTTGATTTTCACAAAATGGCGCCTGAATGACGTCACGATAACCTCCTTGATTCAATGAACTCCCTATATAATCGTGCGTGATATTCAGCGGGACCCGTCTATCATCTCTCGGCGAGGTCAGGGCAGGATGCTCACAGTCTCACACGGGGAAATCTTAACTCCATCTCCAGAACAAATTTCCACAATGCCGTTAAATTTGTGATATTTCCCTCTTTCATAACCCCCCCCCCCCCCTCGATTCTCTGTCTGGATACGTTGGTAACTTTATAGTGTCTCTTCCTTTATCTCTTTATTCTTTCGTGCTTTTGCTCATCTCTGGCTATTTTTTTCTTCCGAGATCTCTCTGTTTCTGTCTATCTCTTTCTCCACCCCTCTCTCCCCCCTCTCTCTTGTTCTCTCTCTCTGCCTCTGTGTATAACATGTATAACACATTATATCTCCGCCATGCACAACCCATCTCTAGCCTCGTTTCCTTGCCTGTCTTGATCTGTCTCTTCTGTCTTCTACCTCCCCTCTGTCTCTTTGCCTTTGCCTTTCTCTTAATTTCATCTCTCTCTGTTAGTACACATTATGAGCTCCTGTTTCTCTCTCTCTCTCACTCTCTCTCTCTCTCTCTCTCTCTGCATTTCCCCCTCTGTCTGTATGTTTGTCTCTCTGTCTGTCTCTCTGTTCTTCCTTCTTCCCTCTCTCTTCATTCCATCGAACCTTCTCAGAAGAAAAGTCCCTTTTCTGACTTGCAAACCATCGACGTCAGTAGCTCTCGGAACCCACTTTACAACCACATGATTCTCAGTCCCGGTTTTCATTTGCTTAAATTTCCGTTGTTTGGTCGCTTGAAAACGGACCGAGACAGTCACAAAACTGAAGGGTTTCACGACCAGATGAAAGGAGGCCTGTCCTCACCAGCTCGAGTTTGCCAAAATAACCCGCTATCTTAACTATCCCGATCGCAAATTAGCCAGTTAATTTGCGTCTTCATTAGCTCGCAGTTGCAATTAGAAGGATATTTGGTCGAGAAAATACCCCGGGAATTCTTGGTCTTGTTTCCGAATTATCCCGATATTTAGGAAATATCGGGCTAATTTGTCCCCGTCCGAGCAAGTTTGTGATGAGCGTATTGGTCTGGTGAAAATGTAATTTCGAGCTTCGGTAAAATATCAAGAGTCTGTACCAAAAAAGGGATAGATGTGAGGAGGCCATTTTCGTAATGTAATCAAATTTAATGCACAAACTTTGTGAATTGCATACATTACGTGTTGTTAGGTAGGATAGTCATAATATTTGTCTAACCTAGCAACAATTAATGTTTGCAATTCGCATTCTGACTATTGAAATACGATACCTCGTAACGGGTAAATGTGCATTACACTCGATCACATTACGAAAAGTATTGTCTATTGAATGAATATTAGGTCGATTTATTGGTATGTGGCAGAATTAATTTGATTTACTGAATTAACAGGAGAACCCGTGTTTCTGATATTTAAAGCACACTTCGTTTTGCATATTGGGAAGGGGGAAAGGGGGGGGGGGGTGATTTTGATCTTCTATTATTGCGGGAGTCGGAAATATACGCCTTCCTTTTCATGGCTTTTTGATACGAATTACAATGCCTATGGGTATCATACCGGTGTGGCTATTCCCGAATCAGGAAGCGATCATTTATCTTCCAAAAGGAAGACTGATTGACAAGTTGAATTCGGGCAAATTGTCTGCCTCTTTCCCCTAAAAGCAGAAAGGAAGGAAGGAAAGAAACGATTCATGGAAAACGGTAAATTGTCTGTTTCTTACCCCTAAAGAAGGAAAGAAAAGATAGTAAACTATTTATTGATAACTGCGATTGTCTTTTTCTGACTTTTGTTTGTGTTACCCTAAGTAGGGATTCGTCAGTTGCAACAGACAAGTAGATTACGTCCATGTATATAACTACATAACCATGTGTTGCATTTTATTTCTTATTAAAAACAGCGGCGCTTCCGAGCTCCTGCGAGCTTAATTTGTTTATTTTAAAAGTGTATCTTTTTTCAGACAAATGTATGTGCGAAAACACAGAGTTTATTGATTAACACTGTCATCTTTTACACAAAAAAACCAAATAAAATAAAATCATATTCATAATAATGGACAGGATTCAGGATAAACATTAATAATTTTAAAAAGACCTTCAAGTTTCAGGTTGATCAATATTCATCATAGTAAACCTATTAGGCCTATATATTTAAGCTAGTTTGAAAGATTTAAAAAAAATTGTGATCGACTGTGATTTTATGTTTATCAAAGGATACATAATCATACATGTCTTTTATCACAATATATTCAATAAACATGCCAAATTAAAACCTATACATGCTGCCCAAATAACGAGTTCTGAGAATATTTAAACTAAGTCAAATATAATATTATATTAAAGGCAATGTAAACAGGAAGACCCTCCCATCTCGGTTCATTAATCCAAACAAAGCACATTTTAGAATTTCGCTGGCAACAGACTTTAGGCGTGGTGGCCCTTGGGACTATAAATGTTGTTTTCTCAGTCCCGTAGCTAATGTTATGTACATGGGAAAGGGTTGCTTCGTTTTTAAAGCACATTTACATGTTTTCTGTAATAACGTTTTGGGGAAATTTGTGTAAGACTGGCAGGTAGTAGAGATGGT
The DNA here is from genome assembly GCF_000002235.5 of Strongylocentrotus purpuratus. Classification (NCBI taxonomy): domain Eukaryota; kingdom Metazoa; phylum Echinodermata; class Echinoidea; order Camarodonta; family Strongylocentrotidae; genus Strongylocentrotus; species Strongylocentrotus purpuratus. The sequence goes on from NW_022145594.1 coordinate 40,422,241, forward strand.
GATGGAAAATGTATTGTTATATTTACAAGAAAGTCAGAAAGTAAAATAGAAGAGGGAGAGGCAGAGAGAGAGATGGAGAGAGATAGAAAGAAACAAAGACAGGGGGGAAAGAGAGAGACAGAGACATTGATAAAATAAGAGAGACAGAGAGACAGAGACATTCAGAGATAGAGAAAAAGAAAGAACGAGAGAGAGAGAGAGAGAGAGAGAGAGAGAGAGAGAGCTGAGAAAGATGAGAGCATGTCTGGGCGGTTTTTAAAAAGAGCAATGATGACACACCCATTTCCGGCCTTGCAGTCAAAGGTCACGCTGATGACGTCATCAATCAGGAAATGTCACCCTCTTCGGACTAGTAATGTTAACTCTCAGAAGTGAAGCATGACCGGAATAGATTCGCCAAAGACTTTCCTTGTCTCCTTAAAACTAATGATTCCTTTATTTCTCTTGCTAACGTCAGGAAAAAAAGTTGTCAAAGTGACTCGTTAACATTGTTAAAGATTGACGAAAAAAATTGCGTAATTTTTGTATGAAATGTTACCTTTTATATTCCGTCTTCTGTACTAACCCTTTCACATGCAAGAAATCCCTAAAAAATTCTCGAAACACAACCATATTTATGATTTTCTTTTAAGGTGTCACTGTGCGACACAAGACATAAAACTGGCTTTTAAAAATCTTTCAACACTTAAATGTCCGGAATGGTATATAAAGCCAATTCTTTGCCTTGTGACTATTTACATCCACCTAAAGTGTAATTAAATTGGAATAATATAGTTTGGAGAATTAAGGAATGGATCAGATCAGTTTTTCCCAATTTGTATCATTAATAATGGTCTGTTTTCAATCAAACTTTCAGATTATCTTTAATTAGACATCTATCATTGAAGTCACTATACCTTAGCACCAATTTCTCTCGTCTGAACAATGTTACCGAGTCCCTTTAAATAAATGTGGTTAATTTAGAAATGACACAAAGGTATCAGAGTAAAGTAACACTGCATGCAAAGAAGCTATATAAAATTATATTGCAAATGAACTTTGAGAAACTTAAGCATATATGAGAAGGTGGTGATAATTGCTACGTGTCTCGAACGAATGTGATGGTTTACATTCTTGTTTTGTTAGAATAAACCAAGTCAATACAGAAATGAACAAAAATTGTCAAATTTTAATGCGATCTGGCAACTTATGAACACACACAAGCAACAACAACACGTATTGATTCCGAATGCTGGATATTTATTAACACGCTCTAATAGCACATTGTGGACTCTCAATAGATATGACACTGCGAATAAAAGCCCCTTCTGTTAGGCATATTGCTAGTTGAGTACTACCAAGAAATGAAGCAGCTTGTAACTAAATAAGAAAGATATGAACATTATAAATATGAGTTAATGAAGAAGAGGACACATGAGAACCTGAAACTTCAGCATTAATTATTAATTTTCAATTCACATAGCGTATTGAACAGTGATCATGGATTACGACTTCAGTCTCATGTCGCAAAGAAACAAAACTATATTGTTTGGAAGAATAACAAACTTCTGGGATGTATAGATATTTAATCGGATCTGTTAATGAAGATTAAGGACCGTTGCAACGCGTTGGTACGAATGCGGAAGAAGGAAGCTCTTGTGTGTACGTATCAACTGTTAGATTTCCCCCTTTATTTCCTGGTCGAGATGCATTACGCAGAAAAAAAAAGAAGAAAGACAATAGAGAAGAAAAAAGATTAGGAGAAGAAGATAATGTTTTATGTTGGAATAATTTCTCGGAATATAAGCCGCACTTAAAATGTGCTAAGAAGATAATTGACATAATACAAATAATACATAGAGGGATTAACGACGTTACAGTGAGAGAGAGAGAGAGGGTGAATAGGCAGAAGTATAGACAGAAAAATAGCAAAGACAGAAAGAAAAAGAGAGAGGCAGGGTAGAGAAAATATGGATATAGAGATAGAGATAGAGAGAGAGAGAGAGAGAGAGAGAGAGAGAGAGAGAGGTAAATATTAAATATAAAATAAAATTGAAATTTTTGCTTTGATCGATAATTAATTGACTTCACTTGACAGTATGGGGTGAAACTAAACAATATTTTCTTTCATTTTAAGCAAGAGATAATCCGTGTAGTTTGCGCAGAAATTTAGAAGGAAGATAAAAGGAGACATGGAGAAAATTGATAGAATAGCAAGGGGGAAGGTTGACGGGAAATGAAATATCATAAGCTATCATCATAAAAGTTAGACTTTGATTTTAGTTAAATCTGACAAAACGCTTGACAGTAGCCAAAAGCGTGAAGCTTTTATCGACTGCAATAATTCGATAAAGAGATAAAAATAGCTCAGTCATGCTGATATAAAATAATGCACTCGGGCTTTTTTTATTCTATAATTTTCCCCACCAAATATAATCCTGATTATCATTTTAGACATCCCTAGACAAAACGATAATTATTTTACATCCCTCGATGCTTAGAAAGCTATTGAGCTATTCTTTTCTCTCGTGGCTGTTTTGAGCTAAAACCGTAAACGGAGGATATTTGGGGGAAATGATGGTGGAAATGCCCCCGCAATCTGTTTTCACTTCACTGTGTTTAGGGTGCGAGGATCACCCCGCACTCAACTCCTCTTTAGTAAAACTTTTTATCCTCATCTCGACCCGATTTCTTATAATACTTTCTAGACTTTACTGAGCTTTTAAAGCACGTGCTATGATCAAAAGCAGATTTTCTTTTCTCGGTTGATTGTAATGTATTTTGAAATTGTTTTTTACTTAGAATTTTCCCTTTTTTATTATGAAAGCATCGTATTTTATATTACTCGTCCTTTGTCAAAAAGGTCCTTTTTAAATGTTCGCGCTCAAATACACGTAGTTTAGTTGTTTTACAAGATTTAATAAACGTGCATATAGCACATCAAAGAATGCTTGTAATAAAGTAAATAATCATATTTAAAGAAATTAGTTTTATTCAATACTAAATACAGCATATCAGTAAACAAATATTTGTTTTTCCTTGATCGTAATACAATGGTCTTTTAATACATCCAAAAACTTTGATGACGATAACTCGGGATCTGTATGCAACCAACAGCTCTTGCCTAACACATGCAACGCGATAAGTTCAACGAATCGTGTGCCAATTTGCGCCTTTGGTGTCAAATTCTAAGGATTTCTCACATATCGAGTGTACATATCACTCTATGAATGTCTGATTAGGTCTGAAGTCCGATCAGATGTGATCTAGATAGGTTCCAAACCTTGATTCCAACTGACAGCTCTCAAAACTATCCTTCTCTCCCCTCTCCAAATATGAAGATGATGCCACACGAAGACGAAAGGCGAAAGAAAGGAGAGGATTTGAAGCATTAACATGATTAGTTAGACATAAAAGAGGCGAGAGGGTTTTAAATCCCCCCTTAGGCAAGCCGCGATAAAATATCATTTTTTATTATCTCTTCAGAGGAACCATACATGTCGCCTTTGGACGATTTGAGGATCTTGGAGGACGATGTGTTTCGAATAAAATGGCCATGATTGCTTGCAGATATAAGAGAGTCGGCTGGTTTTCATAAAGTTGACGGAAAGTTGGGATTTGTGTTAGTCCGTCCTCTAAAGTCAAGAACGATTTATCAATTCGTTTAACTTGGACCGTAAGGATTATCGACATGGTGTTCAAGATACGAAAAGGAAAGGAGGAGGAGGAGGAGGAGGAGAGAGAAGTAAGAGAGAAGGAGAGAGAGAGAAAAGAGAGAGAGAGAGAGAGAGAGAGAGAGAGGGGGGGGGGGGGGGGAGGGAGAAATGGTTGAGAGTGCGTTATAGCAGAGAAGTAAGATACAAGGAAAGACAAAACTTCGTCAGAGCGAGGCACGAAACAATACTTTAATATAGAGAGATAGAGAGGAAAGAAAACAAGGAAAAGGGACGGAGAATACGAGAGAGACAGAGAGAGAGAGAGAGAGAGAGAGAGAGAGAGAGAGAGGGAGAGAGAGAAAGAGAGAGATATAGAGAAATGGAAAGAGAGAGATATAGTGGAAGACATGGAGGGCAACACACACGGACACACAAACAGACAGATGGAATTATTGAAGGAGAGAAGGGGAAAAAGTAAACAGAGCATGAGAGGGATCGGCAATGAGAAAGAGAAGGAGAGACGAACACAGATAATATATCACATTAAAAGGGGCCAAAATAAGGACACAAATCATTGGCTCATCTCGAGACAAATTAGCGACCTAATTCTACACGGCCACTGCAGGGGAAGTGTGGTGACCGGGCGTCGTAAATTATACAATTAGGATAAGAAGCGTAAAGGGAGCTGCAATTTGTCTCGATGTCAACTTCGGTTTCGTTCACCGTCGTCACAAAGTCTGGCCTCGGCCTCGTGATATTAATTAAAAATCATAACTTTCCTCAAGTTTTATCTTGAAAAAAAGAACACACTTTTGACCAGAAAGAGCAAAACAACTTGGACCGAGAGATTTGTTTACTGTTAAAAGTGCGCTCTCTTTCTTTAAAAAAGCAATCAAAAAGACAGTGAAAAATCATTCAGTAATGTAGTTCACCTTTAATTCGTTACATTTTGTTTTTCATCCTACATGTAGCTTACAAGGGGGGGGGGGGAGGAATAACTGATAAAGGACTACAGCAAACTACCAAATTATCTATTTTACACTTACTATTTTCTTCATAATTAAAAAACCGAGTTAATTTGAAATCCAAGCTTCCATTTCTGAGCATCACAATTTCTTGATCCGTGTTTGGCATCTAGCTATTACTGTATGATACGAAGATAAACAGCAGTTAAATCTATACATTTTGGGACATTACATGGACTCGAAACGCATGATAACATTTATACAGTACCCCTTTCAAATAGAATTGAAAAAACATGATAAATGTGAAATGTTCGCTCTACCCGAAATATAACTTGTTATGCCATGTTACATCCAGTTCCAAGATCCTCAATCTTTTCCTTACCCGGCTTACTCTTTCAATTTCCCCCACTTCTCCCCCTTTCCAATAAAACAAATTTTGCAATAAAAGTAAACTTCAATCTTCACGCAATGACACGTGTTTGACATTCCACGTTTCGCTGCGTCCTGGGGGAAACGTAATGATTTTCATACTAAGCTCTGCAGAAATGGTTCATGTAATTGTAAAGGATCTTCGGTACATGGGTGTTGGGGGATAGGGGGTGTGGCGACCCCCATACAAAGGAGGTGTCCTTAAACGCTTTACTAGAGATGTAAATGTCATGGGTTCGAAGCAAGGCATTTTAATCTACATCGCTTCTCTTCACCCAGGTGTTGTATTGGTACCCGATCAACGTACGAAAGTCATTGCAGTTTGATCAGTATTGTGAACGTCTGTAAAGTGGCTCCGATGACCGCGGTAATTTTAGATCGGTAAAGCAGTTTGAGACATCGTCGATTTATTAAGCGCTTCAAAACCAGAATATCTATATGACCCTCTTCTTTATTTCTACTTTGCTGCTACCAGTTGACTACAACCTTTTTGCCGGGAAATGTTGTCGTAACCGCCCCGCCCCCCTCAGTCAAAATGTTCTCGCGCCGCCCCTGGTATGAAAATACAATGTTCTTCTTTTTGGCGAATATTCAACTCGAAGTCGCTGCTTAAAATACATCGCAGCTGTTGCATCGAAGGACCAGACTTTTGATTTTTTCTTCTTTTCTTCTTCTTAAGATTGAATCAAGATTATCATCGCCAGACACTATATAATTATTGCGGCAGATGAGAGATCGCACGCGAATGGTCCCCAGCTCACAAACTATCAACAACTGCATGTCACTGTGGGGCACACTAACATGTTAACAATGATATTTTCTCCATAGCATGTAATTGTATAAATTCGTTGTGAGAAGGGCGTCGGCTCTGTGTTAAATGACACGAGTTTAATGCCCTTCTGGCTTCCATTGGACGCCATTTTGCAATCCTTCTTTTTACAGACTTTACGATGCCAATTTTAATTGTAAATTGCGATTCCTTCAAACACCATTACGTAGATAGCTAACACTTTAAAAAAAAATAACTCCAGAGCAAGTTATTGTAAATCATGTTCAGATTACATAGTGTATGTCACTGTAAATGTTCGTACATTTCAGACAGGGACGCACACGGCTTTTGAAATTACATTAGGTTGAATTTTGGAAGTCGAAGTTGCGATTGTATAGTCGATACGCAAAAACTATTTATTTATATTCTTAGATAATTATTAATTGTATTGATTAAAAGATAGGCATAGGGAGACCTGCGTTTAAGGCCGCTTAGTAGGTATGACTTTTCTTTGTATTGGAAGAAGTCATGCAGGATAATAGTTCGGAAATAACAGCAATCAGCAAAGTGTAAATATTAGGTTTAACAAAGAAAAATAATATAAAAGAGGTATAGTATATTAGCATATTAACTTTCTAGTTTTTAGGCCTAGTCTGAAAAACAGATTGGACAACTTTTTTCTCTGCTCATGCTGCACTCATAACGAAGACCATTAGTCTCGTTTATAATAAAATATTTTAGAAGTTAGCGCATATTTTCAAAAACGAACAAACAAATACAAGTGTATTAATATATAGCAGTGTTTGTGTATTTAGGCCCCTTTCCGCCGATTTCTAGCACGATTATTTGGTCTCAGAAACAGACTACAATTTTGTTTCTCATTTCATGCACTCATAACAAAGACCATTAGCCTCGTTCAGTATAAACTATTTTAGAAGTTAGCGCGTATTTTCTAAAACAAACAAACAAACTTACACAAGGGTATTATAGCATCATTAGCCTATTTAGGCCCATTTTTGCGGATTTCCAGCACCATTTTTTGGTCTTAGAACCAGACTACAATTTTTTCTTGTCTCTCGTCTCTAGCTGTCACTCATAATCAAGTCAATTAGTCTCGTTCGTTATAAAGTATTTTAGAGGTCAGTGCGTGGAGGAAGTCTATGTTATCAACCATGTGAGTATATAGTGAGCGCTGATGGAGGTATAGAAACGAACAAACAAGTGTATTGCAAATACATTATCAAGTTATTACATGACAACGTACTTAAGATATGAATACAAATGATTTCGATGATGTTATGACAAAATGATTACATTAACAGGATTTATTCCATTGTATTAGTGTATTTTGTACTCGCGTTCTAATAATGCTCACTGCATCAACCTGGGAAACGTAACGGTTTTGTAGATCGCTTGCAGGTATGCGTTTTTTCTGGTTAATTGAACAAACGCTTTTGAGATGGATTTGCGAACGAATATATTGACATAAAGACAATAATAATAATAATATATAACATTTATTAGGTGCTTAATACAGACAACATGATTTAATTAACAGGGATTCTTTATTCGTAGTAATATAGGCCTAATAAAGGAGTACTTGTGTTGTTTTCTTATTTTCGCGTCTGCTCTAACTGCGCGTGTAATACTTTCGCAAAATGCAAAATTTGCACGAAGTTGATGCGCTATGTATGATACATTTGGCAATGGTAAACGCTTATTTACAATGGAAATGGGAACAATTTTATAGACGTCGCGACAAAATCGACATGTTAGCAAGTTTCTCTCATTGCGATGATTAACTATACTTGCTTTTCTTTCACTCACCGTATAGTTCGCTGCGAAATTGTAAATGGAAGAATGAATTTGGGCAGGGTGTTTTGGGTCGAATGCAACAGAATTTCAAGATGTCGATACAAAAAATAATTACAATCCCTACCTCATATCTCTTCTGTTTGTGTTTTTGGTATTACATTCTTGTGTATTTTCTTTCATCGCTTGTTCACTGCGCATGCCCATCTACAAAAGGGCAATTTCTGAGAAAGCATTTACAACTTTTGTCAGACAAAACTGGCAACTTTGATCGTCTGTCGTCTGCAGCTATCGCGTTCGATGGAATGACCCCAGCTGATACGTTGCCATAGCGACAGACAATGGCTGTCGTGATTTATGCGTGTTTGATGTGGAGTGACAATGACCACGCGCGAGGCAGGAAGAGGTGCATTGACGGCGGGCCAGACGGTGGTCACCACCGTAGGTCACCCGGTGAGAACTCGGGCAAAGAGAGGTTGGAGGGTGGGAGGGAGGGAGCGTTGGAAGTGTGAATTGGACAGTGAAGGAGAGAGAGAGAGGAAGAGAGAGAGAAAGAGGGAGCGAGAGAGAGACGCAGAGACAGAGACAGACATACAGAGACAGAAAGAAGGAGAGCGAGATAGAGATAGAGAGAGAGAGAGAGAAAAAAAAAAGATACAGAGACGCAGAGACAGAGACAGACATACGAGACAGACGGAGACATAGGAAGATATATAAATAGATACATAGAGATAGATGATAGATGATAGATGAAATAGAGAAATATTGAGAAATAAAAGGAGAAGGGGAGGATATCTAATGAGACCGAAAGTTTGAGAGACTTTTATTAGCGAGATAGAAAATAGAGGCATAGGAAAAGGAGAGAAAGAGAGAAAGGAGAGAGAGAGAGAGAGAGAGAGAGAGAGAGAGAGAGAGAGAGAGAGAGAGAGAGGGGGGGGGGGGGCTTTTGAGTGAGATGAGGGCAGCAGGAAAAGGAAGAAAAGAGGAAGCCGGATGGAGAAATAAAAATGAATTCGTGTAAATGAATTTGACACTTGCTCTTTTTTCTAACAAATCACGGAACACCATTAAATTATCAGAAATTCGATTTGTTTCCTAATAGAATTATATCTTCCCGTCCCGATATGATCTCTCAACTTCAATCGACCTTCTTTTTAACATCTAACAGAGATTCTTCGACACTCAACCTATATGACCTTATCCTTTGAATACGTCGCTCAAACATAATATAGAGCAATTAAGCACCCACCTCACTGATCAGATAACGGAATCTTAAGGATTCTTTTTGAAAGATGCCAACAACTCAAAGGAAAACGAAAAGCTGAGAGAGGAAAAATTGTGCAAGGTAATAATATAGTAATCCGGTCTAATTATGTCGTCAAGTAACGGAAAGGGAATTTTTTCTTGTTGCAAGTTGGCGAGTCAAAATTTGAAGGAAATTCGGCTAAGCCCGGTATCCTGGCTTAGCCCGGGTTCAATTCCCCCCTAAAGACCGGGGTAAGAAGCCCGGTCGCAGTAGGGAAACACAGGTGTATGCGGGTGGGTAAATGTTTTCCTGGAGCATGTAGTTCAACTTGAACCCAATGCCCCAGAAGATTTCCCTTGAAGATTCTGTTTTTTATCGTATCGTCTCGTTTGCTTTAATTTTATGATGATATATTTATATAAATCTACCTTTCGTTCAACTGATTCCACTTCTTAATCCTACCAAAATATCCTGCTATATTGGATTACCTATGACCCAATGTAATCATATGTATTGCATATTAAATTCCTCATACTCGATCAATATCAGCTTCCTACAATTCAGTATGGGAATGTGGATCATTATAAACCGACAGTCGTTATGAGCGAAGTTATATCTATCCATGAGCCCCAATCTTCTTCTTCTCGATAAGAAGAAGAAGAAGATTCCGAAAAATCTTTCTAAGTTAAATGTATATACTCGTCAAACGTAACTATGATTACGTTATTATGAGACTTGTGGGAAAATTATCTGAGTCTTCTACTATATTGATTTTGATGAGTCGATCCGAATCGTTAGGAGTGAAATTGCTAACGAACTATGTCTCAATCGAAACGATGTTACATTTATGCATATTTTCATATCTTTACACAAATTCAACATGTAAAAAACAAAAAATGGGCTTTACATATATTTATTACTCCATTGATGTATATTTGTCACGTATGTATGTCACTTTTCTATCGGGGTTAATGGACATACTCCACTCCTCCAGACATTATTTCTGATGACATACCGAATTCGTCTCTCGTTAATTTATGTAGTCACATCACACACGAACGTCTCGTACATTTCACCTGTCGATCTATTGTTTGGCGCGCTAAGGGGTGAAAAGCGCGCGCTTTTTCACCTGTCTCTGTATTTATAGCTGACTGTACTATGTCTCCACAGTATTGCGCTGTCCAAAATTAGCTTCAGATGGATTTAAAGGACCCTTTCAAATTCTTTTAGACAGCATATATCTATACAAGCATAAATTACTGGAATTACATTAATTGTATTTCAGTACAATTCTCAATTTGAACAGTATGTATGTAAATAACCATTGGAGTGACAAAACCCCTGCTTCTACAGGTTTACCCTTTTCCGTTCCTGGTGTTGCATTATCTATACTTGTAAAGTAGGTGTTGTTGCCTATCTGATTTGTAATGCAACTTTCTTGGCCAAACAGATTTATTATTATAATAGAAACGAAACACAACAAATCAAAGCAGAATTGTGATCATATATAGTTTAGACAGACAATTAAAATCATATTGACATTAACCGAGTTTGTTGTTGACTCCTATTTTCAACGAACGTTATCATCTTTAGAAAATGCTTTGCGACGTACTTTTCCGTATCAAGCCTTATCCAATGCGTGTTCTAAACACTATGTTCAGTCATTACGCAAGCTATGTGACTGATTGCAGGCAAACTTGACTGCTGACGCAAGAACACTCGATGCGCCATTGTTGCTTTTAACCACCCTAGTTCGACCTGTTCAAGACAATCAGTACATGAGCCATTAACCCGAAGCAATGTTACTATCAAACCTTTTGCGTTAATGTTTTGTTCGATGCAACTATAGCATGGTGTGTCAATGCAAGCGTCAGTCACAACAACAACAATTCCTTGACGCATCACCCTATCTCAGCAAATGACGCCACGTGTGCGACGGACATTATCTACATGATTGTTCACTCTTTGTTTTAAAAGTGTGTTGACAATGGTTTGCCCTAATGTGATGGAGACTGCGAGACTGCCACAGGCTTAGGGGCGCAAGAAAATGGTATTCACTTATTACGCAATGATGAGTGATGACTGCACATTGATTACGTAACATTCTTATTCTCTACCCTACTTTGAAGGCATTTGCGGTCTGACACAAGAACTCAACTATCCCTTTAAGTATTACGTCTTCTATCTATTGAAAAATTTGATTATGTAAACTAATCAAGATTGATTTATTTCAGGTATATGCTTTGCAAATTCTGCATATTAGCCGTTGGCTGCGAATGATAAAAAACATTTACCTTACCTTAATTCGTCTATTTATTTATCTATCTATCTATAGGCCTATGTCTATTCTATCCTTTTATTTTGCTACCAATTATCTATGCATCTATCCATTGCATCACCTCCTGGAAAGCATTAGCTCCCGATCTTGGCACGCACCAACCCCCTTTCTCGATCCAGCATTACCCATCTCCGACCTTTCGTCATTTATAAAGGGGGAAAGGGGGGTTACTTTGAGGTCGAGGAGAGATAGATAGATAGATGGAGAGGAAGATGGGTAGATATAGGGGCGATAGCTCAGTTGATAGACCAGTGGTCTCGTAATCCGGCGACCCGGGTTCGAAACCAAGTCGATGCGCTATACCCTTTGGTAAGGCATTAATCCCCATTACCAGGTCCCTTCGGAGAGGACCTAAATCCGTCGGTCGTTTTGGTTGTTTAATAATAACAAGCATTTATGCTTTCTTAGCAGTCAGGTAAATAACAACCCACCAACCAACCAACTTGTAAGAGTGTAAGAGATATACAATGTACAAAGACAGAGAGAGATATATAATTTAGGTTTATCAAAAAGGATTGGAGATAGCTAGCTAGATATATAGATAGTTAGATAGTTAGAGAGAGAGAGAGAGAGAGAGAGAGAGAGAGAGAGAGAGAGAGAGAGAGTGGAGAAGACCCGGGATAATACGTCATATGCTATTTAGCTTCCTGTTCAAGTAAAGACGCGCTGCTTTGCCTGATAAGAAATGACGATTTCCGCTCTGAACCCCTCCACGGACCCTCGGCCAGGGGATACCTTAACCCCTTAAACCCCTCAAGTTCTGGTCACCATGAGAGGATGGGAGGGAGATTGAGGCAGAGTGAGAGAAAGATACACGGAGAGAGAGAGAGAGAGAGAGAGAGAGAGAGAGAGAGAGAAAGAGGCAGAGAGGACGTGCTGCATGGGGGGGGGGGGGGGGGGGGGTTAGAGAAGAGATAGTTAGTTAGTTAGACAGATAATTATAGAGATATATTGATTGATAGACAGATGTATAGACAGATATATTTCCGTTAACATACGGACATAACGGACCCTTGGCCAGAGCGAACCAAAGAAAAAGCCGAAGGATACCTTAACACCTTAAACCCCATAAAATCTGACCACCACGCAATCCATTATGATGTCCGTCTTTAAGGACTTGGTTGTGTTAAGGAGAAAGCTTGACGTTTGCAACCTGCCACGAAGATAACAATATTTAGAAGAGGTTTCAGGGCTATCTATCTATTGATAGAATATTAGCACATGCTTACTTTTTTAAAGCAAAAGTGTCTATTGATAACAAAAGCTTGCCCGACGTAGCAACAAATAAATACGTAAGTTAGATCAGCAGGTTGATTAAATCCCGTCTACACTAGTTTGGCAAGAGGGAGTAGACCTCCATGCAAGGTCACTGACAGGTGGTTATCTCATCAAATCAGCTCTCAATTTAAAAGAAAAAGAGGAACATGGGGGACCAACAGTCACCGATTAGCCTTTGTTTGCTACATGTATATAGAGGGCGCAAGTAGCTACAAGTAGTGCAATGGGGCTTTAAATGAAAAACGAAGAAGATGAAGATGAAGAAGAAAAAAAGGAGAGGAAGAAGGAAAAGAAGAAGAAGAAGAAAAAGAAGGAAGGAATCGCTACGCCAAATCTAGATCTTACAGTTTGACTGCAACTCCTTAAACAACCGTTGTATCTCAGTTTATAAGACATTTCTCCACAAAAAGAGTAACGATTTGTATTCCTTACATCCCAATACAGTCTATGCGCGCACGCTTTTTAGAGAGAGAGAAACAAATACACACACAAACCCACACACACGCTATTTTTATGCCGTTATTTCACACACGCATACACACGCACACACCGGACGAGTAATTTCTTAGCGACCACTTAAATGACGTCCGGTCATTAAAAAATCGCCGGCGCTCTTTCCCTTTTCTTTCAAAAAAACTTCTTTTCAAGTGTCTCCCTTAAAAGTTTTGTAGTGTGCACACGGGTTACTGCAAGCTCAGATTTTAGGAAGAAGAGGAAGGGGGCAATGAAACGAGACAGTCAAGGAGGATACCCATTCAGTTTAACGCTTCTTGTTGCCAAAGGGGGGTTCGTGCAATATCGGGTGTATAATTATTCGTCTACCTTTTGAGATAAGCGACGTTGTATATGACTGGTGATTATTTATTCATGATTATTGGAGCTTTGAGGGATCGTTATACTTCGTAAAAAGGGTAAGTGTCTAGTTTTGTTTATCATTACTGGACAGTGTGGGCTTTCGGAGATTTTGTCTTCTTCGGTGCGTTCGGTTGTCGTTATTCTAGTAATTATATTCTCACGTTAGTCCGAGAGTGAGTGGACATCAATTCGTTCTTCATTTAGCAACGTAATCGACTATTCGGGATTTGCAGAATATCATTTGTAGCTGTCAAGAAATAATATTAATAAAAAAGTCTTTAGAATTGTCCACCTTTCTTTAATGTAAACCAAACATTATTAAACCAACAAACGCATCAACACGTACAAACGTTTTCTAAGTACATAATGGATTATGGATATATTGTGTTTACATAATCTTTTTTAGTACACTCACAAAAAATGCCGATGAATTCATTCGGAATGCCAGCCTCATGTATCACAATTCAAACTTATTTGTATAGTTATATTTCCTATAATATCTGTTCATTTCTATTAAATATATATTTTATCGGAAATGCGGCCCTGTACGGGTTCTATCAAATCTGTCGCCGTATCCCCATACTTGTTTAGCTTTAAACCGAGTGTCTACGTGAATATGATTACAGATGCAAAATTATTATTAAAATTCATACTTTTACGAAATAAAATCTCATTGTGTTGGAGTGTACTATGTAATATACGTGCATGTTTTGACTCGAAGATGGAAGGATTTGAAATTTCGATCCGGGCTTTATTGCTATTGGAAACTCAATATATTACCCGACCCATTTATACGCGACAGGTGATATTTTGTAGCCATGAATGTATAAATATATATTTTATTCCAGAATGACATTTCCCCCTCCTCATACATTTAAATCCCCGCAGGTTTATCATTGCCATTTGTAGCTTTTGAAAAATAGAAATATGTTTTACAAATTCAATTTCACGTCAACTTCGTTGATATATTTAAGATCGACTAAAACATGTTATTTCAATCAGTAGGGGCTTTAGCATCATCGCGAGTAATAATTTTTACTCCTGTGCGTGGTAATGAAACATTATAATATTAAATTAATGTACAGGACTATTGTGAAATTAATAAGTTGTAAGTAAAGTGCAAAAATACTATCATGCTGTTATTTATGGCTAAAAAGTTCAATTCCATGACTCTATGCTTCTTTATAAATAGTGTTAGCTTTAAGTATCATGCATTAATTGTATTATTTTCTAGCTAATTGCATTTTTCTAATGTCAATATGTCACCGACTCATTTTATTGCCTTTCTCGGTTATCGATCTATCCTTTTTTCAGATTTTGAAGGCTTTTTTTTCTCATTGTAAAAGCGTCGGAAATGGTTACATTCATTCACCTTGAAGATGAGGATTATAGAGCAAATTAATCTACATACTTCAATGAAAAATGTGAAGAGTAACACAAAAAATAGACATATCAAATAAAGAAATGGAGAATCAAGCAAAGACGCAGAAACGAAATCATGACGGATAAATAATTTACACTTGCAGATACAATGTGTTTGGTTATGGAGATGAATTAGAGGCAATTTGTCTTGCACGATTGGTTTCCTAGCTACCTCGTTGTGTATCAATACTTATTGCAATATTACTTGTATGATTTCTATTGTTCATGCAAAATAACACTATTTTATTATACACACTTGTTTGATAATTTTATGAAATAAGATATCTGTCATAAATACTGGATATCTGATTTATTTATATGTGTATATATTATAAATACATCATTATGGATTGATCTAACACATGCACACGCATAATCGCATCGGTTCTTTATTATGGTTTTATACCTTTTCGTTATACTCTCATTTCCACCTGCCCCATTGACTACGACGTACAGCGAACCTTTTCATTATAATATATTCGATTTTATTTGAACTGTTTACAGAGTAAATTCATAAATATAATGCACTTTAAAATGATGATTTGATAGAAAATCAAAGCCTACTATTGTGCTCTTGTATATGAAACCCAAGATAATGATTATGATAATAATCATGAATGTATAATAAAACTAGAATTGCTGTAGTCTAGTCCATAGCTTACTTACGTATCTGACGTTTAAATATATCTCATAAAATTGCTTTCAGGAAAAAGAGACCTGTAAAGCGTCCATATAAACAAAATGTTTGATACATCAGTAAGCATTTTAGGGACTAATATTCATACATACGAAATATTATACAAATCGTTGATTTTTTTTTCCAGAAAGTATGGTCTGTTTATTAGTCCTGATCCTTTGTTTTGTTTGCGATATTCCGGGTAAAATATGAGTTTCCTTTGTAGCAAAACTAAGTCTTCCGCTGGGGCGCGATTAATTGCTCACAATTGACCGGAAGTGAACCTCTAAAGTGTCAATTATCGCTTTGACTTTGTAGGCGCTGAACAAAAACGGCCTAGTTGCATTCTAACGTTATGGCAATGCTACCTAACAGGTGAATATAGACATTATACAGAGTAGTCACGTTATAGTTATATTACAGCATCTCTCAAGTAAGTAGTTATATATTACATGACTACAGTTAGAAGTTAAATATTACATCTGTGCAGTAAGTAGGTTTATAACATCTTTGTAATATAGGATCAATTATCAGCCATGCAGGTGAATAGTCATACTAACACCATATAGACAATAGTCGCATTGTACTTATATTACACCTCTTTACTTACTTCTCTATAATACAGTAGAGAAGCACGTAGTCTAGTTAATATATATATATTGCTATCAACATAGATAATATACACATCGTAGGTAAATTGCATATTTACATGGCTGAAAGCACAGTAAAGAACTCCAAATGTACACAAAGAAAGTGAAATGGTTAAGCGTGACGTGCTCGTTTTTAATTAAGTCAAATTATCTTATTTATCTCGGAAGCAGAGAATTAGTCAAGGTAATGATGGGAAAGAGTTGAAAAACAAGTACTGCACGAATATGGAGATGTACACAGAATCGTGGGGAAAGGAAATTGGTAAAAACAAGAAGGAAAATAACAGTAAAGCATGGTGATAATACGCCTACAACATAATTAGAAATCACGAAGAAAAAACAGAGGAAGATGTACGCACTTACTTATTTATGTATGTTCAGATAAGACAGGTGGGGGAGAGCATCTATGCATTAACGTATATACGCCTTGTAACTGTGAAGTCATACTGAAATATTAAATCGATGAATACAATGACTGATGACTATATGATATCACAAGCCTATACACTTATTAAAGAGAAGGTTGAGTTCTGGGAAGAGGTGAAAAATAATTTGTGAGCGTAATAATTCTTATTATGCAAGTGTGGAAGATCATCAGATAAGACATGTCCCCTGAAAAGCATGGCTCTTCAAATGTCTTTATATTCTAAATATGTCAGTAACATCGTAAAACTCGGGGGTAGGATTTTTACGCCACGTGTTCATGTAGTCCCATATACATCTTTCTGTGTACAGTGTTTGTAACTTTACCAAGACTTGGCCAAATTTCTTACCATTTTGATGATTCTAGAACCTTGCAATACACACAAATTCTTATATGCTAAATGATCAACCTTTTCTGGTCGATTCCACATCGTTTCTTTCACAATGCAATCGCATGACCAGAACTCAACTTCATCTTTAAGCTTTCAATGGAAAATGACATTAATATTTCGTATGACTCATTATTATGATGATATTTAAATGTTTTAATGGGTCGTCGTCAATAAAATAGAATCAAAGTCGAAACCATATTCCATGTTACAAATAGCGTTCTTTTAAGTTCATATATTTTCTTAGAAAGTTTTAAATGCTAACGTCAACAAAATGCAGTACTAAAATTGTAGATATGCATAATTCACAGCACTATGAATACACGAGAAAAGAATGATGTTAACATATTCAAAAGCGTAACCCGCTAAGAATAAGTAAAACCCCTTGTTCTTTTTGGTAATTCTAATTTATTTTATATTGACAATCACCACCATCCTACTTCAATAATGTAAACATACACATTTACCGGGATAAACATGCGTGTCTCTCATCCCCGTGTGAATTTATTTGATTCAATGTAAATGTAAAAAGTAGGATACCCCTAATCCTATTCAATAATAAATTACATACTTCATTCATCTTATCCCGAACCAGCATACTTGTACCACATGTAAACATACTCACTTCTATTCTTATATACGGTGGCATATACAAGGACAAGGTCATTGTCTGTGGCTTTTGTAAAAGGTGTATAACAACTCTTGAATAGGCTAGCCGTGGAAAGCAGGGTATTATTGATAACCGTTATCTCATCGAGGGCATCTTGTATTGTTCGCGACCTCTGACCTGCTTTGCACGCAACCTTTGTGTTTGTATTCTATTCCGGTTTGCTTAAACATGTACAAAGGAAGATATTCTTTCTTCTAAGCTTTTTTTTATTCTTTTGATATTAGTTTGGGAAGACATTACAAAATGTTCTCTGAAACACATTGGTTTTCAAACGAATCCCCTTTATCCATTATTAACAAGAAACACCTTAGATTTTTACCAAACTTTTCGACAGTCAATGGATATGATTTTCAGCAATATTGAGGTAATTCCTTTTCATTCCATAACTTTATAGTAAATACAATTTGTTATGTATATACTAAATAATCACCCTTTCCCATCTTTTTTAGACAGTTTCTTGCACAATAATATAATGACATGACCAGAATTCAACCTTTTCTTAAATCGCACTTGATAAAGGCGCGTGCCTTTATTCAGCATAGCGGCGGAGTGAAAGGGGTTTAACCTGTTAATCGGGATTAAGAGAGGATTAAGATGCGCGTTTAATGACGTGCGATCCGTAAGCATCGTTAATCCGCTATTCGCTGACTGGTATTTAATTCTGTTCATCGCGGTATTTATACGCGAATAATTTTCCCAAATGCCAGTTTCTTGCAGGTACTTGATTTTGATTTAACTTCTTCGGTTTTTTTAAAACGCTTTTTCCCAATTTTAAAACGTTATGGTAATTTAGTGCTTCAGCGATCCCTAATAATTCAATATAATTCTGGTATTTAGCAAGATGCATTAAACTATGTTTTTAGGCGATTTTGTTATCTCATATTGCATGAATTATGTCGGTCAATAATGAAAATGACATTACAGCTAGCACATAATCTCATTTAGGTACCTGACTATAGGATACTCTAAATAACTTATGACCAAAACGATCGTGTATTGAACATCTTTTTTTAAATTATTTACTCTCTTAATAACCCCTAACATACATTTTTGTGTATCATTATTTTCTTTTTATTTCATTATTGAAGGTAGTTAAATATGTATTTAAACTTGGGATGTGAGACCGAAACACAATATGTTTAAATATTAGAAGGCATAACAAACAGTTTTTAATCATGTCGATCATGTAAATGCAAATCGAATCCTATATCTATACGAAACTTAGAGAAAGTCTACCTATTTGAAAAGAATATATAAAGAAATGTATAACTTTTCATCGTGTTTTACAGCTTTTGTCTCACCTTCACATCCTGAGCACCAATAGAAACAAGATTTGAATCGAAAGTTATACCCGGCTAATACAACAAACATTAACATTATACCATTTTAATGGACTGTCTGAAGAAAAAAAAAAGAAAAGAAAAGAAAAAAAAAAACGTTTCCAGTTGTTTTCAGTTGTTTTTTCCCGATCGCTCCGCAAACTAAACCGCATCTTCTAGTAACCTATCCCCGGGTCGCGTGCCGGGTTGATAATGATTTTCCGGCCTAGTTTTGTTTTCGCAAGAAAACTTTCTGGATTGGTTTATTTCTTTCAACACACGATGGTTGAGTACTTCTGAACATCACCGTAATATAGAAAACAAATTTGTTTCGCTCATCAAAACATTCCTTTCAAGAAAATTTTTAAGGGACACCATTAACTACAGCGATGAAACGTTACTTTATATATTTTCTGTTGTTTTTGTTGTGTTGCAAGGTATACAGATATTTAAAAAATAAGTGAACTTAACTTCAGTTTCAGTTTAGTTTCTTTTATTTTACATGAAAAACAATACTTAAAAAAACATGGCATAATAAAAAAAAAATTAATATTCATGAGAAACAAAGACATATACACAATGTTAGTTTGTATTGTATTTACACTGACTAATTTCAAAATTATATGTAGAAAAAAGGGCATACAGATATTTACAAAAATAAGTGAACTCAAGTTCAGTTTCAGTTTAGTTTCTTTTTATTTCACAAGAAAAAACAATACTTAAACAAAACATAGCATATCAACAAAATTGATATTCATGAATAACAAAGATATCTACACGAGCAAAACTCTGTATTGCATTTAATCTGGCTGATTTCGAAATTACATGTAAAAAAGGGAACTTAAGTATATAATACAAAACAATGAAATGATATAGACGGTGGATGTAAGAAAAAGAGAAATGGGAAGATATGGTAAAGAATGGGAGTCATTATAGGAGAATGAGAAGATAGAAGAGAACAATTTATAATGGAATGTTTAAGGTTCAGTTTTGTCACTATATTATAATACAACGATGAAATGATTTCGATAATAATGTACAAGCAAACGGCAATACCATTGTTTTAATATGAATATCTCTTTAATTTTATAAAAATACAATGAAAAAAAAAATCGTCCCAATGAGACTTTTTTTAATAAATATATTTCTTTACACTAATGTTTTATATAGGCCTATTGTTTTATTATACACATATTTATTCACATAGAGCGCTTTTTATATACAATTCAGTATAAAATATGATATGCCTAGAAGACCAATATTAAATTCACTTCTGCTTTTATTCGATTAAAACAAATATTTATTTGTGTCAAACGCTTCCATACTTCATTTTGAACTCCTGAATCTGTAGTTTAGATGTGTGCTACACTTTACCCCCAAAATGATAATAAAGCAATACAAGTTAAGGAACAGAGGCACACCAGTGTTTCGCTACTTCCGTATTGATACTCCGAAATGCAACACACATTGCGCGCTGATACTACGCGTCCAACGAGGTGTTATTAATCTTTTGATTATAATCAAGGAAGAGATCTTCCTTTAAGATTAAAACATTATCACCATCTTGCACAAAGTCCTCGTGACTTTGGAACTTTCATGATAACAAGTATAACTGTCTTTTTTGTATAGAGATACACTGCAGCAGGAGGGGGAACTAAAGGTTTTTCCCTGTTTTTTAAGAGTTTTTCCCCATTGGGTAGACGGAAAGAGGTGACAATGTTTATTTCCGCCTTCGAACTAAATCGTGTCGGTGTACATGGCCCCTGTGTGTATACAGAGCTCATAGGTCATACTCAAGAACCATTTTATAGCTATCCCTTCAATAGACGTTCTATATCTGGCTCAATAGTCAAACTATCCATTAACTCTTCCGCTGCCAGTAAGGGCTGATTGCATGGGATACTTGCATGTAGGATACCTCTCCAACCGTTGACGTGTTAATTACTTTCTGAGGCAGAGATGCACCAAAGAAGATCATTCGCTTTTTGAGAATATATTTAGACAAAGGCTTTTTTCTAAAGCTACTCCTACATTTGAAGTGCTATATTTGGATTAGTAGTTACTATCTCTTAACTCTTCTGCTGCTAGTATAGGACTAGATCGCGTCGAGCTACATGTATTGAGAGCCTGGACTACACTGACGAGGTGGTGTTAATTGCATTCGGATCTAGAACCGCGAGAAAGAAGACCTTTTGCATTATATCCATACATCATTTTTGTTTAGTTAGCCTTTTCCCCTCAACCTTACTGGAATTAGCAGAGTCTTATTATTATATTAATATGACTGAAATATACCCGCCATCTTTAGAATTTCCAGTGGACTTTAAAAGCACATCATCTTCGAACTTCGTGGGACCAATGTCTTTCTTCCCCTTTCTGGTATTTTGCGTACATTAATTCAACATATATAAAAATGATTTTTTTTATATTTTTTTTTAAGATTGTTATTTGGACTTATTTCTTTTTGTATATAGATGCTTAAATATTTTTTTAAAGTGATATATACTGTCGATTTGTTCAAAGAAGTGATGTTTATTGGATAAGTAAAGCATTAAAATTTCCTTTTTTATTTCCTTTTGATATAATTTTTGTTATAACTTTCGAGGCGAAGCTCAACTTCATGGTTCTTTTTGCTGTTGATTTTGTCTCTTAAAGGGATCGTTTACCAATGTTAAATCTGAGATACACGGCCCTAAGTGTTATCAGTGTCTGTGATATGGTGTAATACTGAAGCCCTAAAAAATTGCGCTTCAAAATGATCAAGAAGTGCCTCAAAAAAGTAAAAATCTTTGAGTGACCGGTTTTACCATACTCGTTTTCCCCAATAGACTGTAGTGTTATGAAAACCGTCAGGCGAACGGTTTTCAAAATTTGTAATTCCAATCATAAATATCTTGATAATCAGACAGGCGATCGGCTTGTAAAAGTCATGGGGCTCCTGACTGACCTTAAGGTTTATAATTATCATTGCATCATGAGCTAAATCCAGAATTTTATTTCAGAATCTGAGACAAAGTTACCGGATCCCTTTAATACCCCTATATCGCAGCTGTAACTTGAAGATATATGTGTTTCGTCTCATGAAAGAGGAGATACATTACATATGCACACTTTCTACTGTCTGATTATCCTACGTAAACAAAACAAAGGATGCATTAAACCTCTTTAGATCATATCCATTTACTTATACACAAGAGGGTTGAAGGTTATCCTTGACTTTGTGTTTGTTTGTTTGTTTGTTATTCTCTTTGTTTACGCTTCTTAAAATGGTGTAAAATTCAAAACAACAATTCTTTGATTACCCGTTCGCCCACATATTCTTAATAAAAAGGGCACTACCTGATAATATTATTTTGTTTTCAAGTACTATGTAATAAATGGACACTTATAACTAGGTTAAAGTTGTGCTTATACATCTAGGGTCAATATCCTAGTTATCATAACCATATGAGGAGTCTTTTTTCCGCAGGATCAGATGAACAATATTTGTCAAACCTGGAATAATACAATCTATGCTGACAGCGGTCGAATCGAGTCTGTTTTACGTCACTCGAGAGGGCAAGCGAATTTGTTCCTAATTGACCCGGAAGTGGTTAGTGGCGTCTCGCCTTCCCATATTCCACTAGGAGTTGTAGAGGTCAATCTTTAAGCGTTTTCCCCTTCTCAGAAGATTTGCGGTGAGGGGGGAGAGATAGAGAAGTTGGACAGATATTGTGGTGGGGTGCAAAATATAGCGAGGAACTTTCAATTCCTCTTCCATTACGTGCACATTTCCTTTTCAAATACTCTCGTTTATTGGCACTTGTGACAACCGCGGACTCGGGAAGAAGTCAAAGGTTTTACGCAAGTTAGCAAATTTTACAATACACTATCTTTAGTCAAAAGCGTCTGAAGTGCCTGATCAGTATTCCTCAATTTGTTATATGCCTAATTGGACCTCAATGATTATTGGGAAGCAAATAATATTTGATTGTGCAGTCATAAGGAATACTACTGTTGATTTTCGTCTCATGAATATCATCTCATTTATGTTTTCTGTATAGGAAGCATTATCGGTAGTCTCGGACGACCAGACGCTATTTGAGAACACATACCGTGAGGTGAATAAGTCCAACACTATCGTCTCGTCGCCACACAGCACCCACATCCTGACAACACCTGTCCACAAGCCTAAGCTATCCGTGGTTGCATCCCCCACCAACGAGAGCCACATCTGGAGCTCGTGCGTACAGGACCAAAGGATGAAACAAGAGATTGAGCAGCCCACTTCCGGTGCCCACGATGGGCTCCCGGGGCCACAGGTCAGTCGCGGGGGACCCGAGTCGCCGTTGGATTGTAGCGTAGCGAAACCCCGCCAGCAACCTCCTCCCCACGGAGCGCCACAGGGCACCATCAACGCGGAGCCAACACAGGCCGCGCCACCATATCCGTCGTGTCCGCCACAGCCGTACCTGGGTACCACGGGTTCCACGCCCGAGGAACGGTCGGCTTCAGCGGGTACCACGGGAAGGTCACCGCCACCAAATGTCACCACCAATGAGAAGAGGGTCATCGTACCTGCTGGTAAGCATATATCATTGCATATATCAAAAAACCATCTGATAATGAGTTCACATATCCCATTTGATCAGAATACTACACATTACTGCAATGAATAGTGATTCCACTTAATGTTACTCAATTTTAGTATACCATAAGGCGCCAGTCCATATAATATGTTATTTGTTGTATGTTTTCATCTTTGTTGTCACTTTATTTTCCCATTTAAGGGTCAGCGATACGAGTTGTATCAACGGGATATGCATCTTTAAAACAAAAAACCTATTTTCAATCCTTCTACAGTAGATAGATATTCAATTTAAATCAGAATATTGAATAGTCTCTTGAATAATCCTTTAAGTTATACAGAGTGCTTTAGTTAGATCGGTAAAGCCTGATTCTCTCCTGAACAATTGAAAATGATTCAATGATCATTCGCTCGTTGACATGCCTGTGGTGAAACTGAAATTATAAAGCCCTCTCACCTCTCTGTCTCTCTCTATCTCTCTCTCTTTCTTACTCTCTTTCACACCCCTCTCCTCCCTCCCACCGCCTTTCTCTCCCTCTCCCTCTCTACAGCCATGACTGTACACAATAAGTCATCATTGTTTCGTTATTGTCGTGAGTAACCGCGTACACTCACTTCATAGAAATACCTTAATAAGTGAATTGACGTTCACAAGCAGTCGTCAACAATTGAACAAATCTATTTTCACTGATGACATTTGTCATTCGGATCCCCGTATGGATTTTGTCAGACCACAGAAAATCCGAAGTGATCTAACGCGTCTAAAATGTCTAGCTCTAATTAAAGGGAACAGGGTACGATTAATCCATTGGCTACGAATTTCTTGGTATAGTCCGCCTTAATATCCGCATCATCTGCTCCTAAAAGATAGAATAAAGGTACATGTACATGTATATCTTTCTTCGATTTTTATTATTTTTTGTTCCCATTCCGTTCACCTAATTTGTCCTTCAACTCCACTCAACTCCACTCTTAATAGTTATCTCTTTCTTTGTATACCGTTCCCTCTTTCTTCCGCTACCTCTCATCCATCTCTCCTTCTCTAATGCTTATCTATCTCTCTCTCTCCCCGTCTCTCTCTCTCTCTGTCTTTACTTCCCTTCATTCTCTCTCTGTTATTTTCCCCCACCCGACCATCCTCTCTCACTCCCTCTCTCTCTCTCTCCCTCACCTCTCCTCACCTCCTCTGCATCTCTCTACACCTTCCCCCACATCCTCATAACAACTTCTTCTTGATATCAATTAGATTGGTAATTCACAAACCTTAATTGCTTAACCTCCTATTTTGACGCGGTTAATATTTGCGTACGAAGGCAGAACAGTGACATATTCATGATGGTGGTCAAAAAAGTGACGAACACTTACCATCAAAGTCCTAAACGTTTCACATGGAAATTTAAAGGTACATTTATAGTTGATATGTCAAGGATAATAGTACAAATCTATGATCTAAAAATCTGTGAACTATATCAAACGTTCAACTAGAAGTTATCTAGAAATCTATATCACCATAAGCATCATGACCATAGGTCTGAACTGACAAGAATCGATATGTCAAGAGAAAAAATAGTTAAATCTAGTTGTAGCCAGCAAAGAATTTACAAGAGGCATATGTGCTATATATGAAACCTTTAACTAGACATTATACTAGCACATCCCTAATACCATGAGTTTGACTTGATAAGAGTCGATATGTTATGAAAATAATATGAAAATAATATTAAAAAATATATTTTTTTTCTCGACATAATACCGTATACTATTAACACCTATGGTTTATATGCAACCTTTAACTAGCAGTTACCCGACCAGTACCTCATCATGAATAGCATTGACTCGATAAGTGTCGATATGTCAAGGAAAATAGTTAAAATTATTTCTGAAAAAATAGCACATGCTACTTATATTATCGGCACCTGTGGTTTATAATTCATGTAACCTTTAACTAGAAGTTAACCAGCCATTAGCTCATCATAAATATCATGGTTTTGACTTGATAAGAGTCGAAGGAAGTGTTCCATTAGTGCATCGCTACCTGCTGATCGGAGTCCTCTAAGCTTTCCACGTATCCCAAGACCCCTTCCCCACTGCCAAAATGTTAAGATTTTTAAGCCCTCGATAATATTCCAAAACAGGGCCAAAGAGTAATCGAATGCTGATACGGACTATCATTAATTAACTCACATCTGTTAAGCGCTCAAATGTATCAGTCAGTCCAAAAAGTTGGAAAGCAATGTCCTGGAAAACAAACGAATGCCCCAAATTAGAATACTACATTCAATTATTCTTTGGTTGCATTTTGATTGTTGCGTGTAAATTAGTTCTATATTTGTTGTTGTTCATAAGTTCAATATCTAAACATCAATTATGTATAATTCAAATCTCGAAACACCATTTCGGTTCTCATGATATACACTTAATTGTTAGAAGAAACATAAACTGAAACATGATTAAAGAATACTTTTATAATTTATTATTATTATTATTTACATTTATGTATAGCCTGATTTCGCTTTCACTTTTCACCTTGGAAAGTGCATGTAGCAGTTTACTTTAGCTTTAACTTGTCTGATTTAGAATGAAAAGAGTACTTCTAAATTCTTGGAAACCATGAATTTCATACTCCTCCCCCCAACTCCCATCGCCTGTTGTTTTGCTGATTTACACTCATTCAATCCACAATTGTATAAGCTTTATACGCCGTCCGCTGGTGTATACAGCGCCACCAAACCAACAACCTAACAACTGAATCCTATGGGAACATTCCCCTTCTAAACCCGTAGGTTATCGTGGAAATATTTTGGAGGGGGGAGAGAGCCTGCGAGAGGAAAATTCACTCAGCAATTAATTACGATGATGGTGAAAATAAACCGGAGTCTTATCGCTCTAGAAATTACTCGACTGTGTTCGTAGGTAGATGGTCGTTTCCATCAAAGTGTATACGGTCTGTATCAATTATCTACATGTTGATGGCAATGGGATCCGTAGAGACCAAGTGGTCTAGTGGCTTGTGTCCTACCTGGAAGGTCCGTGGTCCGATTCCCTTGTTCAATGTTGTTTGTCACTTATGGTGGCAGGAAAGCACAACGGTCAAGTTGAAAACTTTAACAAACTAAGTTTCCGAGTTTGGGGGGGGGGGGGGCACAGGAACCAGGGATAACCCGAAGAAAGTCCGACTTGCCCCTTAAATTAACGAGAACTACATAATTTTCGGCAAACTGTATTCACTTTCTCAGGGAGAGTAAGCTATTTGTATTCGGTGCAGTTTCAACTTGATGCATAATATCTTTACAGATCGCGTATCTTTTCAACCAAAATGATTATGATCTAATCGGATGGTCGGCCGTTTAATTTCGGGCCGAATTTAGCTCCCATTTCTTGAAATAACTCGTGACGTCACACAAGTCTCGTGGGAGCAAGCACACGCAACAAAATGTATCACGTGATACCTGGTTTTGATGAAAGAATCAAAGCAATATTCTAACCCCTTTATATAAACTTCCACATCAGCAGAAAATGTGGGATAATGCGAGAACATTCGGTATGATTGTGAGAGGCAATATTGAATTTTGTTGGGAAACAAACGTCCGTAGAGGGTTGATTTCCCCCTCTTTTTCCAACACAGATCCGGTTCAATTTCATTTTGATAAAAACTTGGCCAAATCTATTCAAGTACAAAAAGTGCGTGTGTACCGAAAAACTCTCTCTTTTTATTCCAGTAATATTTTTAACTTTTAAAAACATTCAACTCTATTTTTCTTGGTCTCAGATCGTGTTCCATGATTTTTCTTTAATAAAATATACAATTGCAGTGTTCAACATGATATGGAAACCAATGTTACTGTGATATGCAGTTATTATGCAGCGATATTTGAAGGTAAATTAGGCATAATATTTGATAACAATTACGCTCTCAGTAAAATGCTAACAATTTATCGATCTTGATATAATTTGATAGATAAAAGCAGAACCAATGATAAACATGCCTCCTGCTTTCTTTCTTTTTTTTTTTTTTTACCTATAACAAAACCCACAGAAGTTTAACACTGCTAAAGCTTGAGAAAACTAAATATTCATTTATTTGGACAAGGATCTTCATACTTCGAATTCCATGGCCCATAATGATACAACCTTTTTTTAACCAGTTGTCAACTGATCACGTATCACTAGGCTGTAGTACATACAGTAGTTGTATAGGTATATATTCTCGCCAATGACGATCGTAACCATTATGTTTTGATAGACGAATGATTGATGAATACAATCTTCACACTAACGAATGTGCACATTCATGCAACTTCATAAACAATGCATGCTTGACATTAAAACATGTGTATAGCCGAAGAATGCATTGCAACCTGTATCTAACATTCTTGCCTCAACCAAGCCGGCCATAAACTCTCCCGCCTTTGTTATTGCAGGCAATCGATCGCGCGGCTGACAGTTTTGACTAGCGCGCAGCAGACGTTTTTTGAATGAATAATACAGAAAAAGGCGGGAATAAACAAAGGCGAGCTCACGTGACATGGTGTGTGTGTGCGAAAATGCATGGTACACTCAGGGCATGTGAGTTTAAAGTCTCACCTCCCTGGTACACCTGCCTCGCGGATTTCGGAGAGTACGCCATTTATAGCCTAGCTCCAAGGAATATAATTTATTCTTTTCTATAGTAATCATGATCAGTATACAACCGGCAAAGCGCTAATTAATGTTATTTGATTAAAATATGAAAAGTGCTATTCATTATATTATATTCCCCTGTGTGGATAACGAGTAACATAATATTCATATTAGTATTATTGAATTGAAAGCTTTCTCGAAACAAATTAAAGTATTGATAAGTCTGTGACCAAAAACGTCAACTTCGTAAATAAAAAGAAAGAAGACGTAGATGAAAATAATGTTTGATCAGAAAAAATACTTAGGAGGGAAATTCAAAACAGGGAGTGCCTATCATAAACAAAAAGTAGTGGAAAAATCAACTTGATTGTGGTAAAATAAAGCGTACATGTACATCAGTTAATACAGCAAATAAACCTTCAAATTCCTCTACTAAACTAAATTGCATTACAATGTACTAGTTTAAATTTCTTCGCGACTTTCTTGTTTCCAACTAAACAACCCCTCCCGACCCCGCTGTTAGACCAAGTAGACCGGGAGTCCACTGGCCGGGCAGACACACTCCTGTTCGGAACAATTCACTGACAATGTTCAATGCATCGCTTACATTGCCCGGCTATTGGACCTGACATGAACGGGAAGCTGCAAGCCCCTAGCCGCAGAGATAACCATCAGACTTGGAGAATACAGCCACGGACGGATGCGGGCTAATGAGCGCTCTGAAATACTATCTTCCGAAGGCTGCGCGAGCAGAGGTGAAAACCGAGCAGGGATAGAGAGAGAATGAGGGAGGGAAGGAGAAGGACAGGGGGAGTAGAAGAAGAACTGGAGGGAAATAAGAAGAAAAGGAAGATGAAGAGAAGGAAGAAGAAGCAGATTAAGGAAAAGGAGAAGGAGAAGAAGGAGGAAGAGAAGCAGATGAAAAAGAAGGAGGATAAATTAAAAGAAGTGGAATATGAAGAAGAAGAAGAAGAAGAAGAAGAAGAAGAAGAAGAAGAAGAAGAAGAAGAAGAAGAAGAAGAAGAAGAAGAAAAAGAAGAAGAACATTCCATCGCTAGAGCAGCACGAATGACATTATAAGCAAATATCAAGGATTTCATAACAACATTAGACAAAACAAAAATTATTCATTAACCTCTGTACTCTAATACAACATGTTCATATTATATAAGAAGTCTGAAAACAAGGTTACAAAAGGGGTGAGGCAAGCCATCAAGTACAGGGGGTAAATATCTTCCAAGGAAGACTATTATCAGGCTTGTTAAACGCTCAAAGATTAAAGGTGCAAGTCAGTAAATAGTTGATAACTTATTCTTTCCGTCATCGCCCCTTCTGGATTAACCCCCTCTCAGATTACCAGATAGCCCCCTTTTCCTTTTTGTTTTCCTTAGAGGAGGGGGTCTTATCCCATGGTAGATGGGGATAGAAAGCGGCCCCGGGGAGGGCATCACCAAACCCCTTTCCCTTATCCCTCTCCCCTTCCCCTTCCTCCCCTCCTCTTCCCTCCCGACTTACCCCTCCTCGATAGCAAAGACTCTTCAGCGAATAGTTAATTAACCTCGACCGCTCAACAGACCCCATCATCTTCTCTTTTTTTTGGGGGGGGGGGGGAGTATTTTATTGTTTGTTTATTTTCGTTTGTTTTGGAGGTTGTTTTGATATGCACGGTAAAGATGATATTACCATGGCAACAACAACCATATCCTCGCAGAGCATTATAAACTTGTATGCATACATCGGAATGTTTTGTGAAATCTGTTTTAGAAAATGTGTAAAAGTGTAAATTTTACACAAAGGTTGTTAATTTCAGGTTGTATGTCAACAGGTAATTAATGAATATTAGGTGTAGCTGTTTTCAAAGTGGTATCAACGATAACACTATTACCTGTCTTTGGGTTATAGTGAGGGTACAAATGTGATGATGTATATAAGACCTAGGGGAAAATGGGTATATATATTTATATAAAAAAGTAAATATAGAAGCTAGGAAGAAATAATAGTAAGAAAAACAATTTTTCTCGAAGAAAAAGTGAAAACATACGCATCAGACTTAGACAGAGGTGATTCATTCAAGTGTATTTCATTCATTTTTGGAACTGTTGTTGGAACTGTTTTTTCGTGAAATACTTTCCAGAAAACAACCTTGCATTAGACGCTCCATATAGCCTGTACTCGGCTTCAATGCAATACCCATTGAACGCTTCACAATCCATTAGCCATGTCAAGCCCGAGTCGCTGGCCAGGCTCACAGCGAATGACGCTCGGCACCCTACGGGGCGTTTCCCGAGGGCCGTGCGGGGGTAAAAATAGGATGTCATTTTTCAAGCCGAAAGTCAAAATGTAAACACAGAGTCTGAGTCGAGGCACTATTCTTGAGAAGTCTCGAAAATGAAGGATAAAAAGGGGGAAGAATGAGGAAGGGGGAACAAACAAAGTTTCTTTTTGGAGAGGCAGAGCAGCTATGAGTAATGCCCGTGATGTTCTAGGCGGGCCGTGAATAGACGTGGGTTCGTCTGCAAGTGCTTTTATAAACATAGACGGGTATTGATCCCTTCTTTTTAGTAATAGACGATATAGCCATGATATTCATATTTGGGAGAACATGTACAAAGTTCATACAAGTTTTATTCATTACGTAATTAAACACTTAAAACCATTGTGCCGTTTTGTAGGAAAACACGGTAATACATGATGTAAATGTTCTTCTTTTTTCTTCAAAAGGGCACTTTCAATTTCATTAACATGGACAGTAAAAATCCAATACTAAATGGGGAAAAACGCAGAGATTAAAAAAATTGGAATGAAAATAGGAAAAGCTAGTCATTTGGAGAAAGGACATATTAATCTATAACACATAGAAAAGAGAACACGGAAAAGGAGAAGAAAAAAAAGAAGTGAGTGTCATTGAGGAAAAGGAGATAAAAATTACAAACAAAGTTAGTGAGGAAAATTAGTTGTCCAGATATTCGGCTACAACTTGGTCTCTTGGGGACCGTTCATACCTAACTCCTGAAATTACAGTTGACAGAACGGTATCTAACAACCAACTGGGGTGACGAAAACTTGTATAATTACCATGACAACACGGTGCTTTCTGGCAATCACGTGACCTTACTCTCTATAACTCATCCTTATCTCTGGATAATTCGTTTATGAATATCCTTGTGATATATGTTTTAACGTAGTAAAGATTGTCGTGAATTTGCGTAGAGGGAATTCCATTAAATTGAGGATTCGTGCAATAAAATATCGACGGTATTGAATTAGACACAGAGGAATTCCCAATAGGTATATTGTCAGCAAATGAAATGAAATCATAGAAATTAAGAAGATCATCTTGACGAGAGAGTGCATTGGAAGTCTCTTCGGTGGAAGATATACGTTCGGTAATTTTCGAAAGAGAATTCAGACTCAGTCTTTAATTTACCTTTCAAAGCGAGAACCTAGATTAAAGAATCTACGACGAAATTCATCATTTTTATGGAAAGCTCAATAGGTTTTTTTTTTATTTCTTGCATTATATAAGTTTGATGAACATTTCGTATTTTGTATGTATCATGTTTATGGTTGCATAAATGTCATTTTCTACTGTATGATATGCTCATTTATTGGTATATCAATCGAAAAAGCGCTTAATTCTTGCTGTGAATCAGAAAATATTAGTGAGAAGAAAATCTACGTGAATATAACAATAGTCAGGTGAGAGTACTTTGACTACAGAAGACAAAAACAAATATTTAAACTAAAAATACTGTGGGACATCTCAAACATTTTTGAAATCGAAACATTTGTTGAGATAAATTATTCATTGTTGATACAATACAACAGTATCCCATATCGTGGAAATAATTTAGTGTAGTATAAGGGCACCGACCACAAAATATACGTTATTAGGCCTACCTAACTCAGTTCTCGCACTAAGTAATAGACGGAATAACTTTGTCAAACTTATCAGACTTTTTTCGTCACTCTGCTTAAGGTAAGTTCGAGCTATGAAAAACCTGTAAACATGCTACAGTTTTGCTACAGGCTAATAATATCACAGTTAAATAGAGGGTTAACTTCCAAAGTTGACGGAACGAAGTTTTTTGGGAGAACCGTGGAAAGCAAATTCGTTTTGACACTTGTCCCTCAGTGGCAGACCTTTACCGGAAATAGCATCAATTGTCGGCCGTGTCTGTCGGCCTGATGGATACCGCGCCGTGCTCGTGGGCGCGTGGACGAGGGAGGCAAAGATGGAACATGTAACAAAATAATTTATTGAGAGAGAGAGAGAGAGAGAGAGAGAGAGAGAGAGAGAGAGAGAGAGAGAGAGAGAGAGAGAGAGGGAGAGTAACCAACATAGACAAATATATTCAAAACTTTTCGTCAACTTTGTAACTTATTGCATGTTGATAGCTCGACAGTAATATGTATTTTGGGGTTAATATGGAGGTGATATTAAACATGTTGATTGAATGTTTCAACTTTTTCTAGGAAAATCCCAGACTATAACTGGTTAGTTTGGTCACTATTGTGAGGAAAGCAGCATTTTAACAAAAGTCCTGAAATGAATATTAATCGTACAAATATGCGAGGAATTCCATAAAGGTCGTCTTTTTGGCGAATCAAACCGTAATTGACTGCAGGATGCGAAACAAATTTATACTTGTGTTGACAAAACAGGCAAGTCAGAAGTACGGCCCACGCGTCTTCTGTATTCTGCCTCTGGTGACGAACTTATGTTTTCTGTTTTAGAAGTAGAACAGAAGTATGTATTCAATTTGGGAAGGTACGTTCTTGGAATGGCTGACCGAAAAACAGTTGCCAATTTAGAGCACTGAAATCGTATTTCATGGGCAGCGATTTTAATTCAAGAGGGGGCGGGGGAGGGGGGGGGGGGGGTGTAACATTATATGCAGAAGTTTCATATCAAAATACGTGTATCATTTCAAATTGTAGTTCATTTATGAACATAACAACGGACAAAAGAAGTTAATTATTACTTTTTAAACAATTTTAGTGAGGAGATTGTTTTCCAACTTTTTGTTGATGCCCAAAGGCTTACTGAGGCATTGGTGGGTACCAATGCTTTCCCTCTAAAATTACAAGGGAATATTTTCATTTCTACACATTAACCAATTCATGCGCTATAATGTACCTGCTACGGCGATGTGTCTGATTCTCACTTACATGAACTTCAGCTGAGATAATCCCTTTCAAAGCAGACATAAACTTTTCCTAGCATTTCATAAATCGTATTAATATCGACCCTGAGTGATCACGATACAATACCGAAGGACGTTTCAAACAGGTGCATGTGAATATGAAAAGTACACCCTGCAAAATCAATATATCAATAGATAGAATGTTTTGCACAAACGTTGATCAATCATTTTAGACATTACCCTACCTATCCAAATCCAATGTATGTTTAATAATATGTCTTGTCCATGTGCAAATTAAACTTGCGCAGACGTTTTTCTCACGAACATCGAGATCGATATCAGCGATCGATTGGACGTTTACAAAAATAGGTTCGTAATCTGTATTAGCTTATTTTAATGTTTTCTTTTAGCTCTGAAAGACACGGATTGCAGTCTGGCTTTCAAGATGCGACAAATTTGAAATGATTATAATGCATCGACGATAAAAAGAACGTAGTAAAACGGACTATTGATAATATCAGTCAAGCTTTAGTTGAGAGAATTTTATAAAGCAGTTATGTAGTAGCGATTGCTAGTTTGAGATTGTATTGGTATGTCCACGCTTCCGAAGATTATTGATACGCGCTGATCAATTCTGCTTGTTCCATATACGGATTTTTACATGGTTTATATATTCATGGGTAAGACAGACACTCTACATAATTATGTGCAGTTTGCTTTAGATGTATTTGTGCATCAGGTTTTCTGACGCAGTTAATAACTTATGTTTTGGTTTATTATATCTCACTTGTCAACTCTAAAACTATTTTTTAAGAAATGACTGAATTATTTCCTTGATGAAATAAGCTGTATAGTATCTGTCATTTACTTTTTGTAGATACATAAGACGTATATACAACTGTAAAGTATAAGATTATTTTCATCTTTTAAATTCTTCTTGTCTCGAGGAGGTTCAGATCCACAAAGTTTTCAAGATCACTCCCACATGCTCACATTTGTGTATACCTCTTTTCATTCCTTTCCCAGACCCTAACATGTGGACTGCTGAGCACGTACAGCAGTGGGTCCAGTGGGCGGTCAGGGAATACTCCCTGGTGGATGTCCAGGTGTCCAGGTTTAACATGGACGGGAAACACCTTTGCAAGATGACCAGAGACGACTTCAGCAGACTGACCAACAACCTCAACGTAGATGTCCTCATCTCACATCTAACCTTCCTTAAACAAGGTAAGAAAATCTTCGATATATTCAGCAATCAGTCCATGAGGGGGGGGGGGGGGGAAATATGCAATAATGCTGAATGATATACTGGGCATTTGTTCAACAACAATAAAAAATGCCTAAGGTAGGCGAAGTAAAGTCTAAACACATTTTATTGATATTCCTCGTTCTTCGATCAAGATAGGGAAACAAAAATCGCCGCTATCTTCAGCAAAAGGCGATACACACGAATGGATTACGAAGTGGGCATTGACTGTAGCATTGTTTTAAGGTAGCTTTACTAGATACATACACGCTTATCAAAGAAATGTTTCTCTTTATTGCCATAGGACGAATGAAGTATTATGTCGTTCCTAATGGAATACAGACAGCGGGAAACATTCTACATGAAAAACTAAGACAAACATAAAATAGGAATAAATCACACTCTCGCTATCGAAATCCTTTTAATGCGATCACCCCCTCTCGTGACGAAATCTTGCACTAAATATTTTAATCACGCTGTATATCATGAGCAATTTTACGGATGGAAGATGAAAACAACCAATTATTAAGAGTATGCGTTGAAATGTTTGTATACATATTTCGATCAAAATAACGCTTCTGTTTTGTTGACTGTTTGTTTGCTTGATTGTTTTGTTTGTGTTGATGAAAAGAGCTTTACATCTTGTTTAGATCACAGTTATCAAATATAAAGAAGTGTAACAACCTTTTCTTCCGCATACACTACAACATTAAACAACAACTAAATCATATCAAGATGCCAGAGATTAAGGAAAGCAATCTTGTTCTTTTCGCCATATAAAAACACTTTTCGGTTCTATCTATCTTTTTTAAAACTGATCAGTTGACAGTTGATCTGAAGGAAAAAAAGTAAACTCGGTTTTATGTTGATCCTTGACACATGCCACACGCCGAAACTCTGCCGGGTCATGACCCCGTCACTTACACCTGTCGAGCGCGTGTGGCAGCGGTAGAGCACACCTGAGCACGCGCGTACCCCCTCAAGTCGCTTAACCCTTATTCACAAAGACAGCCAGACAACGAGGGGGGAGGAGTTAGCTTGATTAGGGGGAATCATGGAGATCCGGTGCTAGGGCACAAGACAACAGGTTGTTTACAAATGGGCGTGTCCAGGTGAAATGTATTTTTCAAAAAGGGTGGTCGGGGGGAAATGAAACTACACCATTCTTTGCTGACACAGAATACATTTAGTTCACAATGCCAGCTGAAGAAATTCGTAATAACTAAGGATGACTTTTGATATATTTTGAAGGATTTCAAAATTGAAAAGGAGGTTTGTATTGCATAATAACTCATATGTATTTAAAGCACTTTCTAGGCGTTTTATCGCCTTCAAAAACGGTCACAACACGGGACTCTACCATTAAGAAGATTGTTAAATATACATGTATAAGCATATCAATTTATTTTTAAAAGCCATGACAGCTTAAAAAAACACTAAATCACCATGTTCTTATCCCTTCCCCTCTTTCGATATTCGTCTCTACAAGACTGTACCATCATTTTTCCTTTCTGCAGATATATAAAGAACGATAACTTCATTCATTTCGTAAAGCTTTACGATAAAATTGAGAGAAATAATATTATAATATATTTTTTAATTTAAGGGGGACGCCCCTTCTCTTAGCTTCCCCTATTCCCCTTCGCTTGAGGGATACGCCATTCACCTGTTTCTTCGTGTTTTCCAAGTGTCCGCGAACGCTCTAATTGACCCTATAGCTCAGCGCTCTTAATTAGGAAGCCGCTTATCGGAACTCGGTAATCATAATCCTTCATAGGGGTACCTATCTTGACAACAAGGGGTTAAAGAAAAAGTTGAGATCTGGTAAAAATTGAAAGTTTATGAGCTTTCTCATCTTTTGAAAGGTCAGAACAATAATATTTGTTGAAGATTAACCATGGAAGAAACATCCGTTCTAAAGGATTGCCCTGCAAATGCCCTCATATTCAAAAGATTACTCGAAATGGCTAAAAGACTTGGATCAAACTCTCCTTCCACATGCTTGTACAGTCCCATATTTTGGTGTGTGTATAGTAAATGTAACATCTAGCAAGTTTTGATCAATTTCTTATAATTTGGATGATTCTAAAACTTCACAGTCCACACCTGTTCTCATGTAATACATAATTAACCTTTCTCTAATGCTTCCAGACAATTCTTTTTCATAATGTAATCGTGTAACCAGAATTCAACTTTAACCTTAAAGGAGGATGGATGGGAGGGGGGGGGGGGGGTAGAGGAGGGGGCAGATCATTGAGTTCTTCCTCTGTTTCGTCTTCGCCTGCCTTTGTCTTTTCTGGGTAACTGTCGCTCATGCTGCTTTCTTCAGTGACATTTAACCGTGTATATCAGAGTCCCCTGTTTATATTTATTGTCACTTTCCGTTTCCTTTCCTTCCTCTTGTTCTATTCTTCAAATGTCCTCGTTCTCTTTCTCGCTCTTTCCCTCTCTCCTTCTCTCTCTCTCTCTCTCTCTCTCTAATGTAATTGTCACTTTTCCCCGTTTCCTTCCTTTTCCATTGAATTTCTCTTTTTGAAAAATGCTGTTTTTCTGTTTCTTCCTCTTTCACGTTTCGATGTATTAACAACGATTTCCTTACCGTCCATTTACATCAATAAGTTCCACGAATAAGAATTTTAAAAGCAGTAAATTTTGGGTTTAAATCCACATGACTTTTCATGATTTATGGCTTAGCGTCGACCTACACACAACAATGTAAGCTCACAACCAAGCAGATGGCTTATTTTCCCAACTTTAACACCCTCAACTCAAACCACCCTGATTAAAGATTCCATGCGATTAAACGTTACCCCAATGCTGTCCACATTTTTTCTCTTACAAAATACACATTGACATGTATACAATTTTAGGGGCATTTCCATAACTGAACAGAAACAGCAGTTGTTATTACCGGTTTAATTAAGAGATGAAAAAGCGAAAGTTTCAGGAAAAACAAGATGGCGTCTAGCTAAACCGGACGTCGTGTATCTCTCTGCATGTAAGCCCGGCCCAAATCCCCCTAGCCTTACCGTACGTGTCACGAACGCAATTAAGGGATCTATCGGGACGATGCCTCGTAATACAAGCTTCGCTAACAAGCTACTTCCCTCCCACTTCTTAAGGAGAAAGAAGGTTAAGTTCTGGTTAGGGCGAAAAAGAATATTGGTGAGCTTATTAATTTTTCCCCAGGGATGAAATACCATAGGATCATAACACCCTTGAAATGCCTCATAGTTTCAAATATGAATACTAGTAGTAATGGTTTAACTCTTTTGGACCAAATAAGGATGTCAAATTGTCCTCTAGTCCCATGTACCCGCATCGTTGTGCAGTGCCTGCTACTCTTTGTGATTTTCTCCAAGACTGATTAAAAGTTACTTGTCATTTTGCTAATTCCAAACAAATTTACAATAATTATGCAATATCGTTCTTTTGTTCTGAAAAATCGACGTTTTCACAAAACCTCTAATCAGTTAATTATACAACGGCATTTGGTGACCATAACTGACTTTATCTTTAAACCCCACAAGGGTACTCAAAAACAGGGGGAGATTTACGGTAGAGCCTCGAAGACAAGTTAGATTGCCCTTCGTTGCGCAAGACGAGTATGTGGCATGTTCAGAGAGAAAACTATACCCTTTTATTTTTTTCACCAGGGTCGAGTTCTGGATACAGTTCTTATGAAACTTTCGTGCCTCAATCTTTCGCCATCCACCCTGTCAGTGCTGTTGCAAGGCAGGAATGACAATGCTACAATACGTTATTATAAACACGATTAACATTACAAATTCATAGCAACAGGATCACGTTGTAAATCAACTAATGTCTCTGAAAGTCATCCTATAATGACACTTTGAAACAAGTAAAAACGAACAAAACATATATAAATTAATAAACTGACTATCAAGTTAAATAATCATAACATATAATACGCTATAATATACAGAGTATTTAAGTATTATATATTTTTGGCAATCCATCCGTTTTTTTGTTTTTCATTTTTGAGGGAGTCTTTTGAAAGTGGGAAGTGTACAGCTTTGAAGCAGAGAACCAACCTATATAGCAGGTGACACATAGATGGCGCTCTACTGCTTAGCTCTAAAAACGTTTGTCTTGTACGATCACGCTGGAGCATTCCGAATGATTGAACAACATGAATATTCGGTAACAATCAGGCAGGCAAACAATTCAAAACATTACATGCGTCAGACATCTTTTAAAAAACGATTGCAAGATTTGTTATAATCTTTGGATAAAATTCATGTGAGGTTTAGATATCAGAACACATTATGCTACAATATTGCCGATAGCACACAACTCAATTTCAAAAATTGGGTGCTTTACTTTCTATACCAATGAACTGCTTTTTATAATCAACATCTGAACAAAGTGTTTCAGTTATACCGTAGATGGCAGCCTTGCTTTAAAAGTCGAACCGTGATCACAATAATGAAGTCCATCAGACCTTATCCGTTAAATGTTTGAAGGATGGTTCTTGAATGTTGTTATTAAAAAAATGGAATAGAAAGAAGAGGCTTTTAGTAATTTGATGGCTTCCAACAATTAATTACAAATGTATTTCTCTACATGAAAATCCAAAGGCAGACTCATAATATCATAAAACATATGGCAGCCGTAATATAATATGCCTCGATTTACATCCAAACACACGGCCTTTCATAAAAAACAAGCAAGCACTCATGTTAAAATTATTACAAATTGCGACATTTTGCGACAATGTTTGAACATCAGTCTGACGCCCACATATTTATGACCTTGTTTCATTGGCTTCAGCGACAGTCATTTGAATTCTATGAAGCTAAGGGGCAAGAGCAATCGCTAACATAAGGGGGAATACCTTTAAGTGAAGGAGGTGTCATAAAAAGTGGACCTTACCCCCAATAACTTCTCCGGAGTAGAAGTGGCCTTTCTCCGACGAAATTTGTATTAATCGCATTCTTTGAGAGGTTGGCCCTCGAGTAGCGGCGCTATCGAACGTCTCCCTCCCCCTCTCTTATGGTTAGAAATTAATTGATATGACTTACATCACAATCTCGTCTCTCGTCGCTTATTGAGAAGGGAGGGAAAAAACGCGCGCTCAAATCAAAATTACACGCGCTTCTTTCTTGTTAAAAGGATAAATCTCGATGACTTTTTTACTTGACAGATGAATCGATTTCAGAGCAGAGTGTGTGGGAGAAGTTCATAAAGTTCATGTTTAACCTGACATGCTATTACATGGGTATCTATCAAAGAAAATCAAATTTGGTGTGTTGAGATGACCGAGGGTTTAATTTCCTTTGCATATTAAGAGAGAGGGCTGTATTTTTATTTCTAATCTTGCTTTGATTTGTTCGTTTGTTTTATCTTGTTTTATGTTTACCTGTAAAAAGATGACACATTCATCAAACAGTCACAGCTAGATTATGTTTACTTAATTTTGTTCATGCTTTAGCGCTTGATATTTCAAATTTCTACATTGATCTCTTGCTTTAACCAGACTGTTGCAATCAGAATCTGTTTGCTATTATTGACTTAATATTAATTAATTTAATAATTATACAACTATACTTGCATACTGTTGGCAAAAATACAGCCTTCACATGAATATCAATGTCTTCAATCATTATATTTAGATAATAAAAATTACCATTTCATATTCTCAGTAACCATATTTAAAGCTCTTTGGTTTGAAATGCAAAACAGACTTGACAAATTAATCGGAGCTTCGAACCTTTCTCGTTGGAATAAAAAATATAATATTTCAATGTTTTGTTGACAGAATTATATTTTGTAATCTATGAATATTCTCTCATTAGATTCGAAGCTTTGAACTACAAGT
Source organism: Strongylocentrotus purpuratus (assembly GCF_000002235.5). Classification (NCBI taxonomy): domain Eukaryota; kingdom Metazoa; phylum Echinodermata; class Echinoidea; order Camarodonta; family Strongylocentrotidae; genus Strongylocentrotus; species Strongylocentrotus purpuratus. Next base: position 40,462,539 of record NW_022145594.1, read on the forward strand.
AAGTCTCAGTGTATTGGGTGGTAATTGTCACGTGATCATGCTGATATTCTCTTGCTCTTTTGCTCTGCAACTTTAATTTTCTTTTTCAATTAATTTATGATAATTAATCGTAGTATGGGCTTTTACTAGATGAAGAATAAGTCAATTACAAAAAAGTACGAAACTAGCTGATTCAAATTTCCCTCGTTAAGTCGTTATACCCGACCAATTATAGATGGACCTTTTGATTTCATACTCATCTATAATTTTACAATTTTTGTCTAAATTTTCTGCAGCTCCACTGCCTAATCTAACGTCAGATGATATAGACAAAGCGCTGCAGCCCAGCCCGAGGAACCCACCCTCCTCTCAAGGTACGTAGGTCATCGCACATGCGCAATATATAACATATTAGCCCCGGGGGTCATTAGACATCCGCAGTAGATTAACCTGAACATCATCATGACTATTTATATAAAAAAGAGTAAAAATTGAAATGGATAATTATGAAAGAACAAAAATTAGATCGATTTGTGACACGGTTAATGGAGGTCAACAGCCATGCGCAGAGAAAACTCCAAGAACAAACAAATGTTCTGCCAAGATCCTCAGAGCTGATAGAATGTCTTACAATACTTGAATTCCATCGAGTTCATTAAAAACCCACCCCATTTCTGTAAAACATCCCTGCTGCGCTTTTTTATCGATACATTAGGGGAATGCCAAATGTAAAGATGTTTCAAATATTTATAACGTAACTGGGGAAATTTGGAATCAGTTAGTATTTTGGATTTTGGAGTTATCACATTAGAATCCTTATCTATTATTTTACATTATTGGGGAATATGGAATGTTTCTTCTTCTTCTTCTTCTTCTTAATCTTCTTCCTCATTATATTCTTATTTCTTCTTCTTCTTCTCCGTCTTCTTCTCCTCCTCCTCCACCTTTGTCTTCCTTTTCTTCTTGGTTGTCGATTTCTTTTGTCTTGATCGCCCTCAATTTTCTAAAATAAGTTTTAATTTCCATCTCCATGTCACTTTATTTTACTCTCCCTTTCAATTATCTCCCATCCTTATTCCCATCTGCAGGTTATACACCAGGGGCCAAGAGCAATCTGGATGACAACAAATACAACACTGCAGACCATCAGACCACTCTGGACACGAATCCATCAGGTATGTACGAGCACGCCCTCTCTCGACGTTTGCTATATATATATATATATAAGAAAATTAGAGATTGGAGGAAGATGGGAGGAGGAGAAGGGGGGGGGGGGGGGGGGGGCGGAATCAAAACAAATAGTAATAATGATGATGATGATGATAATAATAATAGTATTAATAATAACCGTATGATAATATTATATGACTAATGATATATTAAGATTTATAATACATAACCAGAAAGAAATAGAGGAAGAAATAAAAGAAGAAAAAGAAGAAGAAGAAGAAGAAGAAGAAGACAAATCAATAGAAATAAGTGAAAAGAGAGAGAGAGAGAGAGAGAGAGAGAGAGAGAGAGAAAGAGAGGGCGGGGGGGGGGGGAGAGAATGGATGAAGGATTGAGGATGGAAAGTTCATGGTATATCAAACTTAGCTTGACAGCAATAATTTTGACTCTGGTGATAGACCTGTCATCAGAATACGTAACGTTTTTATTATCACCAACATATTGAAGTAATTTCCATCTTCCTCCATATTTTTGTTCGTAGGTGGGTCAGCCTTTCCTTATCCTCCTTCCACTACTACCACTGTTGACAGTGTTCACCGCATGCCTCGCACAGGTAAAACGATAAAACAATTCAAAATAACAATTCAACTGATGGTACTACTAACACCACTTTTGTTTTAAACAAGTAACTAATCAAATAACTAATCAAAGCGCTTCAGAGTATAATGTACCCGTGTCATTGGATTAGATTGCATTGCTTACGATTCTCCACTGATACACTCTCCACTCCCCTTGCAGGACATGCGATCAGTTTACAGGTGTGTGCATTTTTTCGCATCCTACGTGATGCGCGCGCATTAAACACCTGGGTGGAGAGTGGCAGAGGAGAGAAAATGTTTCGTTTGACACCTCTTATTATTATCATTTTTGTATTTTGCTGTGCCTGTGCTCTAAAACACGACATTCATCACAGGGAAGTGAAGAAACCGCCCAAGTATAGTTTCTGACTGCTTTCCGTGTATGGATTGGATCTGATTTCACCTGTGGCGTTTTGCATAGAAAAGCAGACAGAGAAAGAGTGACTTATACCTTGTATTTGACAACATTGATGCTCATCCTGCAGCACTTTGAATAGGTTCGAACCCATACCCCTCAATTTCCATAACCGTGTACTTACCACTGAGCCACATGGGATATTTTTTTCCAACCACGATATTATTGTGTGCATTAAAACTAAAGTTATGGGTCGAACGTTATGATTCTTGAATGATCTTTTTAATTTTTTACTGATTGAATATGTTTCCAAGACTCTTTCATTATGGCAATACGGCACAATTGGTTTACTTCGTAAGCAGTTAGTTTCTCGTGACAGACTATCCAATTTCAGATAGCCTACTTTAGAAAATCAATATAATTTCTATGATATCTTTTGAAGAAAAAAAATGATAACGAGAAATGACTCGGTTCAAACATAATATTATCTCTGTCTACAGATGATGTTTGTAGCGCTGCGTGAGAAACCGTCTTATTGGGTCTTCTCAATTGCCGTATTAAAAAGATGATCTTAATATTGTCTTATCAAGAGGCTTCCGTGCTTTCAAAATGAAATTAAGATTACCCCGGCTCGGCGTCAATTAACCAAAATTATCCCGCTACTCTCCAAAAGGAAATTCTTTACACAGAGCTTGGACAGGAAACTGGATAAGAAAAGGGGTTCTTTTAGTTGAGATCGGGCCTGTCAATGGTATGTGTGTCTAAGACGGGAGGCAGTCAATACGAAAAGCTTAGCTTTGCCACGCGCGTGAATTGTGTAAGTTGTGATTATTAAAAAGTTGAGCCTAAGTCGGAAGCAAATCGTTTCAGTGGCCGTACGGTTTTTCAAACAGAGGAAGAAAAGACGGGAAAGCGAGAATCGTGAATAGGATTGGAGAGTTTAGCTTTGTCGATTGAGGTGGGGATTTGGTCACTATTATGTTTTCTCCCCTTTTTTTCTTCTCTCGCTCGATTTAGAGCCAAACATTGTGGGGGTATTGTATCGGCCACGCGCCGACTTAATTGGCCGACGGAGCCCCGTGCAAGTGGCGAGAGCACCCCGCTCCAGGAGAGAGGGCTAAGCAAATACTAATAAAGACCTGAACTCGGGCATGGATCATGCGCTTGGCCTCAATGTCCCAGCTCAATGTTAGGTTTACTCTTAATATCGGGGTACTCGAGGAGAAAACCTAGCTAAAGCACGTTGCTTCCTTCATTAACCGAGCATTTCTTACAATATTTTATTCATGGCACTCTCTAGAAAATGCGCAACACTTATGTAAATCTCATATTTTGAACATGCCCTGCAGAGACCCTCAACAACATAATTATCGAGGGCATTCATGTCTACATTTCAAAAAGAAAATTGGGGTGGTTTTGATCAGTGACAATTTTTATCTCCGTGAATTTAATTAAAACAATTATCGTAATTCATGTCGTCATTTCATTTTGCATCTAACATGATTAAAAGGTTGGGGCGGTCTCTCCGAAACTTGCGCTTGTGTAAGCCTTATAAGAAAATTCCGATTTTTTTTTTTCAAGTTATAACACGAGTAGAATATTTAACCAACTAGAAGGAGGAGGAGGGATCGGGAGGAGCTAGGAGAAGGATGTTTGGCTGTACAACTTTCACATTTCAAAGTTGTATGGAAAAGGGGGAAACACGAAGCTTAATAGCGATGGCAAATGTAATTTCTCAGTATTCAGATAATCACGCCATGTAAATCCCAACAAACACGACAAACCTCGTGCAAATGGTCTAATTGAAATGACGCCCCTATACAAGATATCCTATTGAAACAAAATAGAGAAGTATGCTGATGAAAGCGAGGACATCATTGAGAGGCCATCTCCTGTAGATGGGTAAGGATTCTCTTACACGAAGAAGTTCAAGAAAAGTCTGAGGAGAGGGACAATATCAGAGAAAGGAAGGAGAAGAAGACGAATAAGAAGGAAAAAATCTTTTATTAAGAGCCGAACGGGAGGTAGGGTTACACATACGCGATGCCGCCGGAAATACGCCTGATTTGGCGGTAGCAAAAGGGGACAGAAAGACAGAGCGAGAGAGAACAAAATTAAAGAGAGAAAACGAGAGAGATAGAAATAGAAAGATAGATAGATAGACATATAATTTATATAGGTATAAAGATAAACATATATTTAGATAGATAGATAGATAGATACAAAATACGTATACTTATAGATACATAAATAGATTGATTGATTAATAGATTGATAGATTGATAGATTGATAGATGGATAGATGGATAGATTGATAGATTGATAGATGGATAGATTAATAGATGGTTAGATTGATAGATGGATAGATTGATAGATGGATAGATTGATAGATGGATAGATTGATAGATGGATAGATTAAAAGATTAATAGATGGATAGATTGATAGATGGATAGATTGATAGATTGATAGATTGATAGATTGATAGATGGATAGGTTGATAGATTGATAGATGGATAGATTGATAGATGGATAGATTGATAGATGGATAGATTGATAGATGGATAGATTGATAGATGGATAGATTGATAGATTGATAGATGGATAGATTGATAGATGGATATATTGATAGATTGATAGATTGATAGATGGATAGATTGATAGATTGATAGATTGATAGATGGATAGATTAATAGATTGATAGATGGATAGATTGATAGATTGATAGATTGATAGATTGATAGATGGATAGATGGATAGATTGATAGATTGATAGATGGATAGATTGATAGATTGATAGATTGATAGATTGATAGATTGATGGATAATAGATTAATAGATTTAAATGGGCGGACAGAATGGCAAAAAGTTGGGTGAGGATGTTAAAGTGAGAAAGAGAGGTTGCTGTAAGAGGTAAATCGAAAGGTTATTTGTCCAGACAGAAAGAAAGAAAGAAGGAAAGAAGTTAGTAAAGATATATATATATATATATATATATATATATTGGTAGAGAGAAAGAAAGATAGATGGATAGGTATCTAAATAGAGAGATACATAGACAAGAGTAAAACGAAGCAAAAAGTAGAGATAAGAGCTGATTGATACATCAATATCTTGATTGAGAAAGGGATAGACTGATTGAAGGAGAGAGAGGGGAAATGGGGGACGGGGGACGCGGGAGGAAAGAAATTATGTATATATGTATATATAATGAATGAAACAACTTTTAAATCATTATTGTGATATTACCGTGATGGAGGATTATCCAAATGGATTTTTTTGGGTTATATTTATATATAATATTGTATATAGATAGATGAGAGAGAGAGAGAGAGAGAGAGAGAGAGAGAGGGAGAGAGAAATAGCCAATTGAAAACAGCTAAAGTCAGAGATAAAAGGTAGCTGAATATCAATACAATAAAGGGGAAGGGACAGACAAAGACAATGAGATAGATTGAGAAAGAGAGGTAGAGAGAGAGAGAGAGAGAGAGGGAGGAGGAGGAGGAAAAAAGGGGGGGGGGGGGGCAGGCAGGGGGAGATAAATACAGGGGTTGAACGATTTCAATTCCCTTCACTTAACTCTTCGTCCAGCCTCCATCTCTCGATCGGTGATGAGGCGACGTTGGTGTAAAGAGAGCGGGAAATGGCGCGAAAATTTAACACCGATACTCCTCAACGGTATCGGGTTTGCCTTGTCGTCTGCCGTCGGTCGTTGCTTCACGTAACCGATGGTCCAACGGTCCAACAACGATGACCAAATGACCAAGGATAGCTCAATCACTTTTAAAAAAAGTGATATCAGTGCTGAGTGGTCACTTGAATCGTCTCCATTCCAACATCTATGATGGATAAAAGAAACAAACAAAGAAATTCAGATGAATGAGATCTGAAGGCATTCTTCAAAGAGCCGTGAAATTACATACTTACATCTTGCCATGTTAAGGCATTTAAGAAATGTTATGTATCAGAGAGGAAGTGTCAATGTAATCATCGCATTATTGGACCGCATGTTGAGATAATTATTTTAGTTGTTAAAAACGTTTAACTCATTTATTCTGTGTTGTTCTCAAATATTTAACTTGAGCTACAACATTTCCTTCCCAACAATCATCGCCTGTCCGGTACTTTGCTCTAGCTCGTCTTTAAAATGGCGCAACAAACATGACCATGATGACAAAGGGAATTTTAACGCAATCCCTTGATTAACAAAGTTTATCGGATCAACTTCGCTCGGTGAACATTATCCGAGTATTAAAGCAATTAGCATGGAAGTCAACTTTGCGTCCTAGATTTTTCATCTTAATTTATTCCGCCACCCTTACACCGACAGGAACTTTGTTAACTGAGTCCATTAATCAAACTTGTAAATAAGACAATTATGTCAAAATAAATTTGTTCTCGTATCAATCAAAGTATCGTTGTTTTTTCCAAAATTAGACAAGAGAGAATGAGAGGGGGTAAAAAACAACACCAACAGGTTCTTGGCGAAGATCGACGGCAAGGGATGCGGTTGGGCGGGCTTACTCGGGGCGGGCTTCGGGGAGGAGATCGAAGGAAGGAAACTACCCTTTAAGAATTGATTGCGGAAAATTTGAGCACTTTCCAACATCCTTCCTTTTACCGGTTCGATATAACGACTGAGGGCGTTTTAGGCAACGGGGGATGCATAAATGAGGGGGGGGGGTGAGGATGAGATGATGTGAGTTGGGATAAAAGAGAGCGCACGTTTTTTTCCTAAGCCTGTCGGGGTTAGCGAGAGAGATGGAAGCCCGTTCAAGACTTCAGTGATTGAAAATGAGTGAAGAATCACCCTAGTAGGGATCGCGCCCCTAAAAAGCATGGAAAACACATCTTAGAGAGAATAATGAATTGGTGATAAAGACAAAAAGGCCCATTTTCGGCGAGCACTAAACGAAATGACGGCGCAGAGGAGATGGGAAGACTGTCGCGCGTACATGTTCGATCGAGTTGTGTTTGTACTCCTATTAAGTTACCGAAGAGATGTAGTTTGCGCCCTGCTAGTCAAGTATTTGCCGTGGTGTCCCGGCACGGCTAATAGTAGCGCTAATGGAAAAGAAGACGAGTCGCACGGCGTCCAAGTCCGCCACACTGCCTTGATGTCGAATTTGCAAGTCAAAATTGAGTCCCGTAAGTAGACGAGGGTCAACCCTAAGACCTTAGAACAAATAAAGGGTATTGGATGATGATCACGGGAGAAAAGGGGAGAAGAGAGGCGAAGAAGAAGAAAGAAGGGGAGAGGAGTCGGTGAAGGAGGAGAGGGGGAAGAGGACGAGGTTTATTGATTATCGCGAGACGTTGAAGTCCCGATGCGGTGGGGGCCGCCCGCTTCTTAGCGTTACTCATTGCTCGAAGAAAAGAAAAAAAGTTACGTGCCTTTTAGCATTTGATGAATGCCCTCTGAAAATGGGACTTCATTATTGACTCGAGAAAACATGACAGTCGGTGATCATTTCAGTGTCTCCTACAGACAAGGTGCAAATAGTGACATTATAAAAGGAGGACCGAGGAAGGAAAAGAAGTCAACAGGGGGTTCTTAAAGTCTTAACCCGATAAACGGAGAAAAGAAATCGTACACTCTTGCGCTACAAGCATTAACTGAATCAACTTCTATTATAAAGACTTGATTTTAGATGGTAAAGATATAGGCCTAGTTATTAATTCGAATCTCCTGAATGAAGAGGGTAAAGAAGAATTGACAACCTTGCCCCCTCTTTTTTGTTTACTCTATATTACCCTATCCCTTTTATTTATTTGCTCTCTCTCTCTCTCTCTCTCTCTGTCTCTCTCTCTCCCTCTTTCTATCTATTTACACTCCCCAAAACGTCTCCCTCTCTCCCCTCTCTTTTTTCCTTCTATCTGTATTATTGTATCAAAACATGCTTTTTGCAAACCCTAATGACGTTTTTCTTCTCTCTCACCCCCCAAAACTTCTATATCATTCTCACACTCCTTTCAATGCCCTCTCCATTTAACATTTCATCTCTCTCTGTCTCTCTGTCTCTCTCTGTCTGTCTCTGTCTCTCTCTCTCTCCCTTTCTGTTTCTCCCTCTCAATCATTCTTTTACACCTTCGCTAGATACTGTTACAAATATAACGCTTATCAGCTCAAGATATTATGAATAGAATGACTTCAGCGCTTAGAGGTTGCAAGGAGCGTGAGGGGTAAAAACAAAAGAACATTAGCGCAATTAACATCCATTGTGAGTGGGGTATGATGGATGGATGCACTCCTGAGGGGTGTAAGGTCTTTGCTTGGTGGTTCGGCTGGTCCTACAGAACACCCATCATGGATGATGAATGTGCTAATTTCTACGTGATCTCACTGGTTTATAAGTCACTGTTAATACGCCTTGAATGAACTTGAGCAATGTTTGAACAGTGTTCCCAGTCTCCTTTGCGATTGAGTTTTAATTAGCACGTTTGCTCAGACGAAGGGGCAGAGACAAAGTGAAAGCGGAGTTGAAATTGGTGTTTGATAAGAAACAGAGAGTGAAAGAACGAGAAGTATGTCATGTTTTAAATTACAAATGCTAGAAGCATCCCTAAGAACAAAGGAACAGAGTCTTACACTCGTAACTTTCATGGGGAGGGTCAAATTAGTCGAGGATGAAAGGATATCGAGGGTGAAAATGATTATGTTTGGCGGTAAAGGTTAGCCATAGTTAATGACTTTCGAGAAAAATTAAAAGATCAACGCAAAGTTCAACTAAGAGGAAAAAGAAATCAATTCATGAATATTGAGAATGTTTAAGGGAACCCCAAGTGCAGTTAAGAGGCAATCAGGAACGAGCTTGTGAAGAAGAAAACAAAATCAAACATTGAATTTGAAATATAAGAAGTATTAATTAGACAGTGCGAGCTGAGGGAGGCATTTGATGAAGTGAAATTGATCCAACGGGTCATAATTAAAGGGTTTTCGAGACGAAATGAGGATGCTAATGAATAATTGGACTACATTAGAACACCTTAAGGTATGCGACAGATGGATGAAGAAGTTGAGGGCGTAAGACGAGAATTAATAGATGTCTTGGATGTTCGGAATGTTTTTGTCAGAACAAAGCCCAACCAGTCATGAATAGAGAACATTATTCTCAGTTTCAATATGTATTTTTTTCTTGTTCTTTTAAATGTCTTGTGAAGAGAGGAGAGGGTTGTGATGGCAGCGCGCATCATGAGATCGACTCCAAACGATGACTGTTGGTATCGATAACAGGAAAACGGAAGGAAGCCATCATCTCGCATGCATGGCCGCCATATTGGATAGAGGGCAGTCTCCCTCTCTCGTTTCACGTGCCTTTAGCTCAGGCATCAAACATGCCTCCAAGAACCATCACCCGTTCATTTAACATTCATAACCATTCATTTAGTTTTATGATGTCAAGGTAGTGCCAAATGCTCACATATTATATCGCACGTCCCAACAACCTCGTCCGTCTGTTCACTAATTTCTCCCACATTGCCCTACTTCTCGCTAACCAAGTCCCAGATTCCGCCCCCATCCTCACCGCCTCTCTCCCCGGTCCTCACCCAACCTTTGGTCGTTACTACCGCGCAATTGTTGGTCAATGAAGCTCATTACTTCACCGTTTCCCCGATACGGTGTATGACTTAAGCCAACATGGCTCCGAGCTCGCCCTTTGCCCTCATGTCATGGATGTTAGAACCGAGGCGGAGGCGTTTGAAAAGTCGTCCCCTGAGTCAACCGGGCGAGGAAGTGGAGGACTTGTTCGGCAATCCCCGCACTCGCCCCGGAGCGGCTAATGTAATACAGCCCCACGTATATATATCCATGTATGTGCAGTCTTGTCATCCAGCATATGTTCACAATCTTGGCTGGCCTGTAAGGGAAGCCAAACTGCTCAACAGCCCGACAATAAAGCAAGGATGAGAAAGCAAGACTCAAGTGGTTTGTTGACTATGTAGTGAGCAAACATTTCTCGACTTATCACCATATGGGATTGTTCCTTAAACCGCCAAAGAATCGCATTTCCACCCACGCCCTTCATACCAATTTGCATTTTTATGACATCTTGTAACATACTGCAGTCTTTACAAGAGTAATAAAATGTGGTATTAGGGACATTATCATTTTCTCCCCACTATTTCGTTAATTTTAACTGTCACATGATTTAATGACTACTTATACTTAAATAAATCAGAATCTCGAAAAATATTAATGAAATAGTCATCTTTGTTTTAACACTTGAGAGGTTTATTTTGTAAACTCTTAATTAAAACATAATGTAGGCGTAAATGAATAAAGTTGTATCAATCTCACCACTTCAAACTTTCAAAAAAGACTAGAGCGTAAGATCGTCAACATCAATCAGATTTCAGGGGAGGGGGGGGGGGGGTAGGAGTAGAGAAAGTCAGATTACGCCCCACCCACAATCACATATGCACCCACTCTCTTGCCAAGGTACAATGTCGAAATTTTAGCATTATAAGAATTACCTCTTTTAGTATTGAAAACATTATCACAAACGGGGGGAAATAAAAAATAATTTAACGAACACGGCCGTGAAATTCAGAATTTAGATATCCTTCGTAGTTAGAATTTTACACCATCCTGCTTTTGAGAACTGACGACCAACGTGTTGCTAAATGTACTATTGATCCCCAGATCGATTATGCTAATCACGCCCTGGCCCGGGTTTGATCTCGCTTGAGAGAGGGTAATGTCAATACGGGAGAATATTGAATGAGAGAGAGAGAGAGATGGAAAAAAAAACATAGCAGGTACAATGTAGAGAATATTTAGAGTGAACAAGTGAAATTTAAGAAAAAGAAGGAAGGCAAGGAGAAGAAGGAAAAGAAAAACAAAATAATGAGAAGAGAAGAAGAAGGAAGAAAGGAGATAACCAGAGGAGGGAACAGAAAGAATAAGAGGAATAACGTGATGGACGGTTAAAACACGATGATAATAATAGGCTTTACTCAATATCTGCAAATGGAACATGTCAATATAATCATAATTATCCTTATTATTATAAACAAATTAAAACAAATATATTATTGCTATCATTTTAGTTTGCTTCTTTGTTTGGTCATTTTGCTTTTTTTGTTTTTTTGTTTTACTCGTTTGGTTTGCCTCTCTTTCATACTATCCAGGCTCTCTTACCCACTCCTGCGTTTTCTACAGATTCATAACTATCACGTGACCAAATTGTTGACTATAATAAGTTTAGTACATGCTAACCAACCATACAATGACAGTCATATCAAATATCTAACATTAAAAAGGAACTGAAAGAATTATCTCGTTACCCATACCATTTTAATTGTATTTTCTGACCGTAACGCTCATGTTGATTTTCCATCCATCACTTGATCGCTGTATAACAAATACAGTGATATGAAATAATCCCCCACTTTCCTTTCGATCAATGTCGTTTCCCTCCGCTTCATAGCGCACCGTCTAAATTCTATCCGCCGGAAAAGAGCCGCATCCTAAGCGAATAATATATCGCCCAATATCATAATCTTACTATTGTCTCATCATCCGATTTCTTTTTTTCTCTTTTTGCTTATACGCTGCAATACACCGACGATCACTGGACCTCGCCCGTCTCGGAGCGTGCGCTTCTATTGTTTCGAACGCGCGCGTGGCGAGATACGCGTGGCTGCGTAATCGCTCCCTTTGTCTTAGCCAGGCTTTTGTTAAGCGGACGAGGCACGCGCGCAGCACAATAGCTATGTAGATTTAGATGAGCGCTTTTATTAGCACGGGTTAATCGAAGCTAGCAAGTGCAGAGTTTTTACTACGCCGTGCCAACTGAAGGGGTAAATTTGGATCGCGTAAGATCGATGCAATTTGGCCTTTTTGATAAAAAGATAATTGAGCTATTTTGCTAGCACCTGACTGTTCACTCTGCATTTGTCGACCGGTGTGCAATGGATAAGTGCTTCCGTTGAGCTAAGCAAAAAAGAAAATCGTGAAATAAATGATTTATGCGTGATTTCATATCTCATATCAAATCTTTACAGAATATGAAATACAGGAGCAAACGTAAAAAGATATAAATATAAATTCCAAATCAGATATTAGTTGAAATCAGTTCTTAATAGGATAAAGCAATAAACAAGAACGCCTATTCAAAATGCCTCATAATTATACTAACAAAAGGTGAAAAGGTATGGAAAGAGAAACATGAAATTTTCACAAGATGCAGAGAGTGAATATTCATTAAAAAAAATTGAATAAAAGGTGCTGTGTTGTGCATTCATATACCGCAGAGTGATGCGCAAACTAAAAGATACTTTTACAGTATCCCAAGAAGACAGTGTGACACAAATCATAACGAATTCATAATTTTTATAATAAATACAAAATACTCATACTTAGATGGTGCAGTGACAGTATTCATGCAGTGGTGTGCATTCATCTACCACAGAGTGATGCGTAAATTAAAAGATACTTTTACAGTTTCCCAAGAAGACAGTGTGACACAAATCATAACGAATTCATAATTTTTATAATAAATACAAAATACTCATACTTAGATGGTGCAGTGACAGTAGCTGACTTGATTTAACCTCGCTTTTTCATAAAACTTTTTTTGTCTCGCTCCTCGGCGGACCACCCGTCCATCTATATACTGCCCACAGGTCAGGGGCACTTTAGGCATGCTCGCTTGGCCTCACTCATACCATCCCTCATATCTCATTCTCCCCATTATCTTACTGCCTCTCTCTCTCTCTCTCTCTCTCTCTCTCCATCTCCCCCCTCCATCTCCCCCCTTCTCTCTCTCTCTCTCTCTCTCTCCATCTCTCTCTTTCCCTCTTTCCTTACGGCCGCAATCTTCCAAATATATTTCCCTAGCTTTCTCTTCTTCCAAAAAATCACCTGCTTTTTAACTCGTCAATCTTTCATGAGTGAGTGCACTGCCCCACTCCCGGCGCTGCGCCTCATAATCTCTCGCCGCCATCATCCCTATATGAAGTGAACAAAGTATAATAGTAATAAATCTACTGATATCATAAGCAATCTTTATACTAAGTTATCACCCGTCATCTCTCTCTCTCTCTCTCTCTCTCTCTCTCTCTCTTTCTCTCTCTCTTTCTCCCTTTCTCTCTCTGTCTCTTCCTCTCGCTCTCTCTGTCTCTCTCTCCCTCTACCTTATCTCTTTATCTTCTGTAACTGTATGTCTGCCTGTCTTTCTCCCCCACCTGCCTCCCTCTCTTACTCTGCCTATCTATACCTATCCATATTATCTCTCCCTTCCTCTGTTTCTATCTCTATCTCTCTCTATACGTTATTATATCTCTCATCCGGACCCTCCTCCTCTCTCTGCGTCTATCTATGTTATCTCTCCCTCTATTCCCCTCTCTCTCCCTATCTTTTCTACATTCACCTTGCTTAGTAGTAATACCAACTTCACTCTATTTCTCCATCCTCCCACTACCTACCATCGTCTCCCCCATCTCACCCGATGCCACCTCTCAGCTCCTCTCTCAATATCTCCCTCACCGCATCACCAATCGTTAGGAGGTCAGAGAAGATGTAATACATCATTTCTGTGCACCATAGTGACCAAAAATATGAAAGAGTGATGTCCATATCTATCCCCTGTCATTTACTGCCTCGTCCAGCTCCTATCACCCGTCCCAGCGAAGGTCAGCTTTACAGTGAAAAACATAACATTTCCGCAGAGAGACAAAGAAGATGTCATAATACGAGTGACAGAATGAAATATGGATGCTCTTTTTAACCCATTATTGACCAGAAAGATAACGATGCTTTGATCGAGGGTGTACATCAGGGTGGTGTGGTCAGACAGAGTAAGAAAGTGCTGCAAAGCTTGAAGCAATCATGAAGCATCATGTCTGTTGTATAGCGAGTTTTATGCTAACGATAGGTGTGGTAAAATCAAATGCAAATCTCAAGATGGCACCCCACAATCCGATGTGTTTCATTGTTGCCCTTACTATATAAACGAGTTAGAACCCCCTTCGTGCTTTGATGCTTTGCTGTTAGAGGGTCAATCAAGCGCCTTGCATGGCCATAGAAAGTAAAAATCACTGCAAATTCTAAAGTCACTTCTGTTTTCATATGGAAACATGACCAGGATAAGCATTACCAGCATCAATTGTGAAAGAAGCAACATTTTCAATGTACATTTCAATTTTCCCCAAAGTAACTTAATTTCTAGTTGATACTTTGCTAAGGTATGCTACATGACACGACACATGATGTTGGAAAGAGCAAAACTCACTGCAAAGCTTGGAACAGATCCTCTTGTATAAGGACATTTGTTTGTAAGGTTAGGTGAAGAATAATAGGAATGGTAATCGTAAATATCGCAACACGCTCACGAATGTCATTTCACTGATACCACTGAAAAGTAGTTATTTTTAATTGATTAATTTCATGTTACACATCTATTCTGATTTATAACTGATAAAACTGGCAACATTTAGAAGGCGCGTTATCCTTCTCTAAAGATGTTCACGGCGCCTAACATTCCTTTCGTATTCTGAAGCATTTCAGATATACTAAAATATAATTAATATAAGAAAAATACATTACAATGAACAAAAACATTAGTAGTTCATGGAAAAGAATAGTATCTATAGAAAAACAGAGTTGCCAATTTGAACTGAGGAAAGAAATTCTTCCAGTCCTTTAGAATTTTCTTTCTCGACGGGTCAATATGTCACGAGCTTATATCCTCCACCTGGTCGTCCTAGATAAGACGACATGTATTACACCCGATCTATCCCGGACAATAGTGGGTGAAGAAGGAGCGATGGTGTCTTTTGATTAGAGTCAAGAGCGTACTTCGATTTGAAAAACAACATTCTGATACCCCCCTTCTAAACAAATATATTTCAAGGGGAAACAATTCTAAAGTTGTGGCAAATGACATTTCTTTCTGAACCAAGACAATAGAAGATGGGAGAGATAGAGAGAGAGAGAGAGAGAGAAAGAAAAGAGAGAGAGAGAGAGAGAGGGAGAGAGAGAGAGAAAGAAAATGAATTATCTGATTAGAGTCAATATAGATGTCCGATTTGAAATTAAAAAAAAGGTTGTCTCATCATCCCTTGTAAAATATTAGATGGAGAAACAATTCTAAAGGACATGGGAAAATACCATCTCTAAACCGACAAGTAAGGCTTGACCTTGTTTAGGTTTATTTATCATTTCCTTCCTTCTTTTTTTTTTTTTATTTCTCCCCCTCTTCTATATCTTTCCACCAATTTCAAACAACCATAATACAATCAGTGTTTCTTCCCGTATCTTTCTATTTTTATTGAATTATTAAATGTGATGCGTTTCACCTTTTATGGTTCTCTTTGCAGACGTATCATTCATACTCCTGTATCTCCTAACTGTCTATTCAAATATTCTTTTCCTACACCATAAACCTCTTCTTGATATATTTGGATCGATATTGAGTTAGTTCATAGTTTTTAGTTAAGCCACCTTTTGACCTTGACTCCCTGTGAGAAACATATCGTCGATTGCAAGTCCTTCATTCATAACGCCTCAGCTCATGCGAATAGACCCTACGTCCTATGTATTTCTTAAAGGGCTAAGGCATCAAGGATTGGTTAGTCAATCCAGATATTTCTGTTATCTTCTTTCCTCTCTGGTTAATGATATTTTTTTCAGTGATTAACAACTTTTTCTTCCCCGATATTTAAAAAGATTGCTTGATTTTGCCAAAACTTCCGCACTTCGTAAAATACTGTTTTAAGTTTCAAAGAAATACTGTTTTTTTCTTTTGATATGAAATAAATTTAAACATTATTTGAAGTGAAAGCTTCTAAAATGATTTAGTTTCAGTTCGGGTTTGACTTAGATCATTTAATCACGGTTAAATGGCATGCTATCAGCTAAGATCGCGTTTATAATCATGAATGTGATTATATGGCCTAATAAAGAGATGATAACCATTTGTTTCATGATTTTCGGTTGTCACCATACTTGATATTGTAAAGACAAAATGGTCGTTACGTTTTAGTAAATACATACCAACATCAAACGTAACAACAACAAAAATGAAATTACATCGTTTTTTGCAAGTTTCGCGTCATTCAGATGCATGAATTTTCGTTCACGCGCGGCAACTGTTTAGAAATCACTGTGTTACAAGGGCTTTTATCATATTTATCGTCATGATATTCATATAGCTTTTATCGATATAGTCAGAACAAATTCTATAGACAAATTTTCATGACTGTTAACGGGAGGATTGATACTCGTGGAATAATGAATTCCAGTTCCGTTCGAGAATGGTTTACGATTTAAAGTTGTATAGAATAATACCGATATTGCAATCCTTTAACGGTCTTCTGCACGAGATCCGTTCGCGTGTATATGATTGGGCAGGTGCGATTACGATACACCGAGGTCATATCGATTAATCGATTGGAAATCACAGTGCAGATTTCCAGACGATACATAGCGGCTTGGCGGGAATGTTTTGTTGCAACTCTTGTTATTTTCTCGCAATCGTTCGTTGCTCGCAGTCAGTTAATTTCCGCTTTGCTTTTGTACCCAGTAATATATCTTGCGACCCTCGAGTTGCGCTGGATTTCCAGTAGCTATTTTCCTAACTTCTCCCTCTCTCCTTATCCTTTTCTCTTCTCATCTCCCTTTCTCTTATCCTGATTCTACGTCAGGAGTTTATTTGAATTCATACGGCGCTATTCACAATTGAGATGACGGCAGAGCGATCGATACCATGGAAGTATGTCAGGCTTTCAAAGTAAAGGGTATCTTTGTTAGCGTACAGGGTTTTTTTTCGTGGTAGCTCTTTCTCATAAATCTGCTCTTAGAATTGGACAGGAATATTTGAAGGATATCGATAAACACGTGTATTTTATTCGAAAGCGATATAAAGCTTCGTGTAACTACGTTGTTGGCTTTTTCCGACTCAGCCGGGGGGAATAGATTTACATAAACATGCTTCTTGTAAAGCCAGGCCTTCACAATTTCGATTTTATTATAAACATCGACCAAGACGTACGAATGGCAAAATCTGCATTTCGTTTGACTACAGGCTTGGACTTATAGATCATGTAAAATTCCATTTCTCCTGAATAAAATTACATATTTTTACCAATATATAAACCTAAAGATAGGAATTATTACATTTTTGTAACATATGGCATCATGAACCTTTTTTTGGAAACCTAAAATATGTAAAACGCAATATTTTAGTAGTACAGTTCAATATTATAGAAATTGAAGAAAGTACTGAGGGTCTCTTTTTTTCCAAACGAAGAATAAAAGCATATAAAACCACAAAAAGTTCCTTAACCACCTTTAAAATGATGTCATTTGCTGAAGGCTAACTAATCAGACTGCAGTATAAACACACTGTGGGTTTATCTGAGAAAAAGACTCGTTTACTTTTATCAATTTTCGGAAATCCAAACAATCTATTCGTCCCACATAGGCCTATGCTAAAGGCTACCTTCTTTTGTATAGAGGTTACCTTATTATTCACTGTTGACGTACTCATTTAATGTGAATTACAATTTTTGTTAAAGGTTGCTTGATTTATAGAGACTCTTTCATATGAAGTTCATACCAAAGTAAGATAATTCTTAGTGTTTAAAGTACAGATGCTTCCATCTGACTACCTTTGCATAGGGGTATATTTTAAGACTGTTGTGGATTTATATAGAAGAAAGAAGTAAATGGAATAAAATGATTATATGAAACGTAAAAGAAGTCATGCCAAAAAGGATTTTCATGTTTCTTTCCCCCTTTTGGAATACCTTAGAGGCGGGTTTCTTTTGTGGGCCATTTAAAGATAATTCAATCTCATCATTCGGCTCGGGATATTTGTGATTATAGTTGGCACCTGTTTCCTCTTCTGTCTCATTTCATGTAGCCAGCTTCAGATCTAACGAAGATGAAGACTTATTATTTACTTTAGTCTTTCTCATTTCATTGTCTTCTGATTTTGATAGCCACATTTGTGATTCTATTTTAATTTCTATCCCTACTTTTCTATGTCTATTACCCCCTCCTCTTTCCCTCTCTCTCTCTCCCTCTCTCTCCCTCTCTCGCTTTCTTGGTGTATTTAGGTCTAAGGGTCGCTCTCCAGGTACTTATGTAATTATTACCTCTAATACCGTAGTGTAGATAACTCACACCCCACCTCTCCCACCTCTCTCTTTCTCTTTCCAACTCTCTCCATCTCTCTCCATCTCTCATCCTATATAAATAACTGGCACCAATGCGTTAATATACAGCAGGAAAATAGCCAGCTGTGTATTTCTAAGAATATATAATAATATCATCTCTACAATGAACAGCAGTACTCGTTTATTCCAACCATATCTGCACATCATTCTCCTTGTATGGCCAGCTTTCTAGAATGTAATTCTTCAACCCAATGCTTCAACCTATAGGCTTAAATGCTCCCAACGGGTATGTAAACTGACCTTAATCTCTCCATCATCTGCCAAAAAAAAAAAAAGAATTCGAAGAGGGGCGGATCAGGGATATTGCAGAAGAGGGGGCAACACCATTTCTAACATTTGTTATTTAGCAAAAAGCAACACCAACAAACAAACACAGTTAAATGGTTCAACCTCAACAAGAGGCGCGGGCACAATTTCAAACGTAATATGTAGTGAAGATAACAATTATGTCGCTTGGGTTTTAGGAGGGAGGGGGTCGTTGAGCCACCCCTTAAATCCTCCACTGCTCCTCAGAACCTACAGATGATGTGTTGGCATCATGATTCATTAACCTCAATCGGCACACCAGGTTCGATTCTCTCATCTCTACCTACCAGCCAAACTCTCCTCCTTCGCCATCATCACATTAGTCACATCTCCTCTCGTTAAGGCAATCCTCAATCTATCCACCCTCCCTGACATATATATTTAGGCTCCTCCGGTATGCCTACTTTAAAGCACCACCGTACTACTTATAGCTACTTACGCCCTCTATATAGCGAGCATGCCTCATCGGTGGCTGTTGGTTCCCCATGATTCCCTTTTTCTTATGTTAATGGAGAGCTGAGTTGATGAGATAACCACCAGTCAGTGAGCTTGCCGGGTGGTCTTATCCCTCCTGTAAACTAGTACAGACGGCCTTTAAACCTGAAAACGCATCCCAGATAAATGAGCATCTCATGTGGATCATCATCATCTATCTATTGTCAGCGTTGGGCCTTTTATTTAGACTGGACCTAAAATTCATTGTCAGGGTTTCAACGCCTGGTTGCTCTGTATAGTCTGATGCAATAACAAAAAGAGAAAATATTCGGTTGGCTTGGTAACAAATCTCACAGAAGAGATGCAGGTCATTCACAATTTCTATTTGGGTATAATTTTTCGTAAATAGATAAAATATTGAAAGTATTTTTCTACAGTTCAATCAGTAGTTTCGAAAGTCAACATTACTCTTACAAAGAAGCCCCTTTTCTTGTTTCATTATTTACAATTATTTTCCGAAATTATACAATGATATTTGAATTTTCTGCCGACGCTCATAATTTGTTTTCAGTTGCAATAAATTACATTCCTCCCCTCCCTAAAACTGAAGTCTCGTTTGTAATTATGTTTTTAATATGCTCAATGAGAGTTTATTTGCCTCCCCCACTCCGCTTTCCCCTTTCGAAATCACTCAATATGTGCTTCAATATTGGCAATAACTGTCCCATTTATTTCTTCTTCTTTTCCCAGATACAATACATTTGCTCTGAAGGAGGAACGTATTTTTTTAATGAAACATCCCACCGCTCTCACCTTAGAAAAATAAACAGACAAAATAGGACAAAAGCTAAATGAAATAGATAATTAAGGCGCAAAATCAAAGCACGAAATGACAATAAAGAAAAAAATGAAAAATTAAAAAAATGAAAATGAAGCCACAACTCCCTCGTATTCTAATAACGCTCAATAATATATTTTTTGATAGAAATGGAAAAGACAATTAAAGAATGGCAATGTGTATTATGACATCATTGTCAGTGCGATGCAGATAAAAACACGGCACAAGAAGCAAACCATCCACGTTTAACAATGGCATATATTAGTTTTGTTAATTGGATGGTAAAAGTCACGTGGGGTTAGCTTAATTAAAAGCGGACCTGACTCGTGATGGTTCTGTGAGCGTGTACTGATTTTGTTTTTGTGTGCGGGCGTGTGTGTGTGGGTGCGTGTACAATGAACACAATTTATGCATAAGGAATGAGTTGCGGAGTGCTTTTGATCACTCTGTATTGTTTCGATGTCTCTCTCCTCGGTTGCTAGCACGAATCCGTTTATTAGCTTTTCTTGAATTGTTTGGTTTTGAGCGGTAGGCATTATGTAAATAATTGGGTCATTCTTAATGGCCAACTTTGACTTCACAGTTATGAAAGAGTCTTTTTTTCCCATCTAAAACTTGACTTGGTAGATTTGAAGGGCAGTTTCTCATCTTTTAAATCAATGATATGGATGACAGAGAGTGATACAGAACCTCATTAAATGTTCAGAAATGGAAACATTATAGAGAACTGATACTGGGTATAAACATAACGCGACCTTTCTCTATTTTAGATGTTTAGTTATGACACCCCTATTATGATCATTATACCACTGAAAGTTCATCATTAATTACCATACAAATATTTCTACCATATTTCCCGATGCCTATGCTAACAGCAGGTGATTTATACCATACTACTTCGACATCTACCGCTGATAGCCCTACCAGAAACTCTATTTTGATACCACTGTCCTAATTAAAAACCATTGGATTCTTACCATAGTTTTAACATTACATTTTCCTAAGACATTAACCAAAGAGATTACACCATCGGTAATAATTATTACTCTGATTTAGACAAATAATGTTTCTACATCTACGTCTGATACAAATTCCAAATAACTTCAATTGGTACCTTTATCATACCTTTCATGTCACTGAATTTAAAAACCATTGCACAGCTCTTGAAATGTTCTCCTATTGAAAGTTCAACTTACCTAATCAATATTAGAACGACTTTTTAAAATAATACGCTTACATCTACGACCGAAAACAGTATACCGAACACCATATTCGAGTATGATTACTTTATGTATTTCATGATCATCCAACTGATAATATACTTTTGTAATTGGTTTCAGTCACACATATTACACTTAGCCTTTCAATTCTGCTTTTTATCTCCCGATTCGAAGATCTTTCTCTTTTTAATACTTTTAACTTCTTTCTATAATGACAGATACAACTCTTCACTTTTCGCCACATCAAGATTATTGCCCATGATAGATTTCTATATCACGAAATCTATCATCAAAATCAATCATTCCCTAACTTCCGTTATCGTAGAAATGCCCATCCCTTGTCTCTCTTCATCCTTCTTGCTGCCAAAAATATCAATTCCACCAACCCGACCAACGTATCATCTCCATCTTATCCTCTCTCCAAAACTTTTTTTAATTTTGAGACTTCATCATCTTTGGTCTCCATCTGACCTTTCTGTCTCCATTCCTTTATCCAGGGGGTGATCATGTTACCCCGATGGCGGCTCCACCCAGCCGCCGTAAACAGGTTACATTAGACGTTCGAGCCTGATTAGGTGGTGTTAGGCCACGTTCACACATGACGAGATAAACCTCCTCCAAAACCTCGCTCGAGAAGATAAAACGATATAAGAATAACTGCGTGCCACATTCCTCATCTGAAGAAACACATATCACTGAGTACGCGCCTGAAACTTGCTCCAGCAAGAATTGTCCCGGTCTTTTTTCGTCAAAGGTAAAGGGATAGTATTAGGGTTGCAATCGGGTTTTAGGTTAGTTTAAGGGTTAGGGTTAGCCAAAATGTTGGGCCAGAGGTTGTTCTTTGAAATTCGATAAGTGTAGGAAATTATCGTGGGGACAACTGTCGCAGGTGCGTGAGTGAAATAAATGCGGAGGGCTCTTTTAGCGTGCAGCTATTTTGTATGACCACCTCCTCTCGCCATTCGTTTAAAAGGAAAAGTGATTTGATTTGACCTGGTATGAACGAAGCTTTAATGTTTCGTTGGTATCCAGCGACTCGCATGCAACTCGTCCTGACGTGGACGCCACGCCGCTATTCCAACCCACCCGCCTCCTTTCCGCTTCCCTACGCTTCATTTCATCACACATACACGACCCTACTGCGGCCGTTTACAATATCCATCAAAAAATCGTGCGCTAGATTATTACCAATTTCCAAATATCACTGATTCCCTGCCAAACCCGGCTGAGGCTGGGCTTTAGACGATACACTTTTTTCTTCTCCTTCTTCATACTCCGTCCCTTCTCCTCGTTTGATTAAGGAGGGAGCGTGGATAATGCTTCGCTTGAACCTTTAATCGTAAAGCTTTGAGCGACTTAATAAAGAGCTCTTCAACAGCGCGGAGAATAAAATCAATCAGGTCCCCTTCTTACTCACTCATTTTCATCTTTATTTTTTGTGTTTGATTTATCTCTGATGTTTTATTAACTCCAGCCCACTTTATTGGCGCTCTCCGCTGACATTTTCCTTGCAAAGTGGATGATAATAGATTGCCCGTCTCCGTCCTCACCAAACCCAATTTCTTCACCACCAAAAACCCTTCCCTATTTTTTCTCCTCCCCATCTCGTTCCATCTTGCCTCAGGGTTGCACTTTTATGTTCACGAGAGCTCGTGTTAGGTAGGAATTCTTCCAATAAAGACCCATCTTAGGTGGGAGAAATGAGAGAAAAAAAGGAGGGAAAGGCATAAGACAAATATAAAATGGCTGCCGGCGAACTATTAGAGGAAGGAAATTCTTTGAAATGATCGATTTCCTCAGCATATTTTCTCGCGCGCGGGAAACTTCCTGGGGTCTTGAATAAGTCTTCGTCAAGCAGTGCCATTAAGGATTTCCTCTACGACAAAGGCATTTTCCTTTTCTTGTTTCCGAGACGGAAAGTTACGTAATGTAATTTCTCTGCTCATTAATTGAGCACACAGATAGCAGTGATGGGAGGAGAAACGTTTTCTTGTTTACATTGAATCACCAATCTACTATTAATTACAAGCTGAAAAGGGCTGACGGTCAGAGCGAAAAAAACGGTCACTTGTGAAATAAAGGCGATCTATTTTTGTGTCATAAGAAACACAAATTACACTTTATAATTTGCAAAAGAAACATATTGGCTTAGGCGATGTAACTGAACTATCTATTATCAGAGTCCATCTTACGCCCTTCCATTACCATACGTTGAATGGGGGGGGGGGGGGCAGGTCCATGGCTGTAGAAGCTTGTAATATTAGAGAGATAAAAGCTTAATTGGAAGATAGTACGCTTTTAACCGAACTTTTAAGATTGTCCATCTTTTGTAATGATTGTAATCATAATTCATAAACGTTTTCGGGACTGCCATTATATTTATAATAAATATAATACTATGCTAAAGCGTTAATTTGCATTTTAAGTGCCAGCTTATTAACGTCTCACCGAAACATTGAAACTAAAGGATATTATCCCATCGGCCCATTTTGGATCTTGAACAAAACTAGAATAGTAACCAATTATACTGCTGCAACTGGTACTAAATGATGCAGATACGTGAACAGATTTCTCCCTTTTTGAATTGATAATGGTGTAATGATTATGAAATTATGACATTAGAAGAAAAAAACTTGTTTCCCATAATCATTATTTAGAACAAACTGCTTAGTAGTATAATCAGTGATACTGTGCTTCTTCTAAATTTTCACCAATTTGTTTTGATGACACAATGTAATTGAGTTTCGTATTCTAGATTATCATAATTTGAGAGGCGTCAAATAAACTAGTTTAAATATGGAAATCATATAGAACACGGTAAAAACTATTTTATGTCTTTTAGAGGTGCAAACAGGCTATCGAATATCTTCACGCTTATCATTTAACTTTGTAGTTTTATAAATATGCTTTTAAGATGTGATAAAAAAATGTTCCACTTAAAATGCGAATATTATTTTTGATGTATACATTTCATACACTCATAATTATAATTTTTCTATTGGATCGGCCATAATTGACTATAAGATTAGACAATCAGTGCTCTAGATAAATATACGGAAACCTCGAATCACGCCGGCGGCTATGAAATTGACCGTTTTAGTCAATCACAGTGGCGCTTTCTTATGAAGATAGTAACTTGTTATTGGAAAATAGATCACCTCAATTCAGTTTTCTTGAAATATTTAGATTACGTCCCAGTTTCGGAGCAAAAATACTCTCCTAGCACAGATATGATGGTAATAAAGGGCGCGTTATTGGCCTGGTAGCGCGCGAGCGGCTTTCGTTCCACTTCGTCATGTAAGCTAAACGCCCATTCGGGAATTCTGAACAATACGGTCCATAAGCCGCACGTAGTGCTACCTCAAATAAAGAGCAGTGCACGTGTGGAGGGGAGCCTATGTTATTGAGACTAATACGGCGGGGAGTCCAGGGGGAGAAAATAGTGCGGTGAACCGTCGAAACTCAACACCCATACCTAGGGACACCCACCCACCCACCCACCTACTGCCATTTTTTCATTGACTTCCAAAGTCTCGTCATGATCCATAAAGCGGCCATTTACAGTCAGGGACGGTTTCCTGTGCTTCAGGGAAGATAAAACATGTGCAATATTGCTTGAGAGCTGATCTTAGTCTCGGGATACCATCACTAGGAAATAAAAAGCGGGAAAAAAATAAGGTGCGCGTCGCGATCTCTTTTTGTTCTTCACGGTGCCGCGTACACCTGATCCGTATTTCACGCGCGCGTTTTTAATATCGAGCGAGCTTGCGCGTCTCGCGTAACCCTTCGAGAATATTAAGAAAGAAAACGCTTGTCGTGTAGATTATAGCCCGCTAGCGGGATATAGGTCGCCCGACCCTTTCTTCATGATAGTGATATGCAAATCTGATGTTATGTCGGGCTGGCGACTTAGCGCCGCAATCGAGATATCCATACCGAGACCCCGCAGCATTCCGGCGGGAGAGCCGCCCGGTAAATGTCGAATCAAATCTGACTTGGTGCTATCAATATGTGCTAATCTTACTCACAGTTCAAAAGGCCCGGGAAAAGTCAGAGTGGAAAGAGAATACCGTCTGCGGTAGGATAATTGAGACGAAAGTCATAAAATACGAATATTGAACCGTCTTTCAATAATAGCTAATAACTGCGAAGTGATTGGAGGATAAAAGAAGATATATGAAGAGCGTAGTTGAGTGTGCATTCGGGCTATCAATTAGTATTGACGCGCTTGGAGCTACCAAATAATAGTTAAAATGATAAATGAGAGGACAGCTCGATCCATCTTAGCTATTTGGAGACACCATCACATCGAGTCAGCGCATCACGTCTCGTATAGGAACCCATCAATCCAACCAGCTAATCAAATGAACTATTCAACAACAAAAAGTTGTGCATCGTCCTCAAATTTTATTTACAAATAGTCCATCTTTTTTACTCAAATATGAAAGGGCCCACTGACTTAATCTGCTATGAAAAACATAAATATGATAAAGTTTACCTTTTGTGTGTTTAAGAACAAAAAAAGGTGCGCAAGGAAAAAGATATGGACCATTTTTCAAACTCTTTAATATTCTAATGAGAGTTAGGAGAACTTAACTAACGCTGTTTAAAATGTGTGAATTAATACCCTTCTGATTCTTACAATACTAAATATGGCAAAGCTTATAACTATTCTTCAGCATTGTTTTAATAATATTTTATATTTCAAATTGTCTTTTTCATCTGTTTATTATTTCATTGTCTCCCATTGTATATATATCGGGTATCCCCCAAACTCTTTTTTTTCTCTCTCTCTCTCTCTCTCTCTCTCTCTCCCTGTCTGTCTCTTTCTTTATAAATTATACCTCATCTCAATATCCCCTCTCTCTTTCCCCCTCTCTTTCTCTATCTCTTCTCTATCTTTCTCCATTTGTTGATCTCATCCTCTTTCTTTCCTTCTTTCTTTCTCTTTCTCTCATTCTTTCTTGCAATTACGTACTTCTACATGTTCTTCTGTCTGATTACATTTCTTTTCCCATCCATCCATCCATCTTTTTCTGGTGCACTCCCACAATTCTCCCTTTTCGCTCCTTACCCCCAAATTTCACTTGTCATGTACGAAATCGAAGCACGCGTTTGCAGGCCGAATGCAATAAAGGCATTGTTTGCACTTCGGTTTAGTAGAGGGTATAAGGGGGGCAGAAATTGAAAAAGGTGCGTCATTTTATCATTTCGGTCTTCTTAATCATTCCGTCAAGTAAAACGTAACATTTCAAATTTGCTTCTTCAAATTTGAAAATTCCACTAAATTGGATTCTAAAGAAAAACATGGCGTTGAGATATTCTACAAGAAAATGCTTATTTTTTAATGACCAAATAACATAAATGCTTAAATTTCATTTAACTTTTAGTTTAATTTTGTTAATGATAAATCATTATTATCAACATTATTACTATTGTTATTAATATTATTAGTATACCTATGAGCATGGTTCAAAGTCCAGGCGACTTATACACTGGACAGCAGTACCTCTACATGTTATGTTTAGGGATATACAACATTCCATATCCATATATCAATGCGAATATATATCTTTTGTCTGCGTTTTAAAACTTCATTATTTTTGTTTTATTGATTCTGATTATGGGTACAATTTTTCTCAAATTGCGTAAGCACACCTATTGTTTTCAACTAATCCCTCAGCTTAACATTGCTTTCTATTCATTAACATGGTTAAAAAAGCTGTTCACCCTTTTCGAGCTAGTCCTCTTTATGTTTGCTTTCATAACATGAATGGACCTTACCCATGATTATGCATTTTACATTCAATTCAAATTTGTGCCTGTCCAATGGGAAATTACTTAATATGAAATGGGAAAATTGTTGATAATAATCATATACTGCCACTGTGCCACATTATGTAATCTCAGTATATCCAACCTTCCCGAGTGTACTTTTATTCTCAAAATGACAAACTGAACACGCTGAAAGGGAAAGGGAAAACGTGACCGCAACGTATTCTATGCGTTATTACCTTGCATTTTTATTAGGGAAAACAACACATAAAGCATACATTCACTCAGTAATAAGAATCTAAAAATCAGGACAAAGTATATAAATCATCTGCTCGCGTTTGTTAATCAAAATGTCGAGTCGTGATCTGTCACAAGCAACCGCGTTTTTTCTCGCTCTCAATCAATCTGATTGATATATGAAACATTGTTTATTTCTCATCCCAATAATAAACACATTATTGGCCGATCATATCGGGTTCCTTTACCTCGTAACGGTCCCTAAATGGAAATTCCAAGTTAACAATGAAAACAGCGAACCGAATTGTAATAATAACGGCATTAAAGGACATTATCACTTTGCTGTTGGCTTTTTCCTTCCTTCTCTCTCTCTCTCTCTGACTCTCTCTCTTTGGTGACCTCAAAATGGACAGGAAAAGTGCATTTACACCATCGCAGCAAAAATTGTTCCAAATTGAATAAAAGTACGGAGAATCCGACGTACTTTGCATCATAATGAGCCCTAATTTAGGTCCCGGAGCCGTGCGACATTGAAAGATGATTATGAATATGCGTATTTCAATTATTGCATTTAGATATGACCAGGTTTTGGACGTCTGATTTGTGGTGTTAGTTCGTTGTCGGTATTTGATTTCGTCACTTTACTCATTTTGATTTACCCTCGATGCTTTTTTCCATGTAGATTTCTTGGCGCATTTTTTTCATACAGACATTAATTTTCATTCCTTAATTTTTGTTTTTCACTCGAGACTAAGCTCTGTGTATTCACTGAGCGTCTTTACTCAATATTACTTCTTTTCCTGTGCATACTATATTTTATCTCTGCCTAGTAGTTATTGATCTATACCTCAATTCTAATCGAAGAACCCTCGGTGCTATTATTACTTTCTTTTCTTGTATATCCCTCTTGTTCGTACGGCATAGTTCTTAAATGCACGTTAACATCTCCCGAATATAATTATTAAATAGTAAGAATGATAAATCTGGATGCATATCGCACTTCGTACTAAATACCGTCTCTAAGCGGTTACAAATAAACAATATTATATTAATATACAAGATAGTTGTTGAAATGTCACATTTCTTTCCATTCGCTTTACCTTAGTTGGTATTTTCTTTCCTATTTCCTTTATATTTTTGATCGATCTCTCTTCATTTCATTTCATTTCATTTCATTTCTTTATTGAGTCCATATAGGATAATTGTTTATATGCACATGAACAATCTTGCTTCAACATATACATCTCTCTGTATAATTATATTTATATAATTATATATATCTTTATATCTTCCATGTGTATTTCTGTCTCTGTCTGTCTGTCTTTCTCTCTCACTTATTTCTCTTGCTTTCTCCCCTCAATTCTTTTTTTCGTTTCACCACCCCTCTCCTTCTTTTCTCCTTAACGTCTCTGCCCCTCTCTCTCCCTCTCTCTCTCTCTCTCTCTTTCTCTCTCTCGTCGCGTTATCACAATAATAAAACTGTTCTCTGTTTCTGCCCTGACCATGAATGCAGCCTGCGGAGCTCGTGCCTCTATGTTTGGCTACGGAAACCCGGAAATGTCGCTCTCTTTCCTCTTTTCCTGCCCAGGCAATATACCTAAAGCTACATTTCAACTTCTCCCTTCTCCCGCCATTTATTATACCATCAAACCGAGCCTTGGCGATATTAAAAACATCCCCACGAGATTTATCTTTTTCTTTTGTGAGCATCCTTGTCGTATTTACTTAAGTCCTTTCTCCATCTTTCCCCACACTCTTTCCTCATTGATTGGAACTATTTTCTCTCCTACTAGTAAGGACGTTTTTATATATCTCATTCTTCGTCCAATTGCAATATAAACCTTCAATTTTTTATCATTTATGTGTCAGCGGTGATAGTGTTACACACATCCCCATCCCGTTTATTACCATGCCTCCCTCGTCAGGAGTAATTACCTCTCCGCTGCGATGGGCGATACAACAATATGCATTCCTAATAGAAATCTAAGCCCGAATTTTAAAGCAACATAACGTTACATCTACAATGTCTACTACTGTTGATTAGACATTTTTTCCCTCTCGTCGTCATTATTGCCGCTGTCTTGAAATCGTTTACTTAATGACTCCGGGCTAGAAAAAACGCCAGCCACAATAAGTATGAGATCTCTTGTGTTTTCTTAACGAGTCTCCGCGATTGTCAGTATGATTTGGCGTGTGTTTTAGAGGAGTATTCGATGGGCAAGTCACCATCACTGGCGTACACGCCACCGCTGGACCCGCAGGCGAAATTAGTCTGCTGGGCGCGATGCCCTTCGCGCGAAGCTATATTGGCATGTCAGCGTGCTTCAAGAATCATAAATGCATCTTGACCAAACAAAGGAGGATGAAAAATCACTTTCGATCTCATTGCCTACCGATCTCTCTCACTGTCTGTCTCTGTTTCTCCACCTCTTTCTCACTTTATCTCACGCTATCTCTCTTCTCTCCATCACTGTCTATCTATCTATCTGTTTATCTATCTCTTGTATTCCTTTGCCCTTCCCTGTTTTCTATCCTTCTCCCTACCGTTTCTCTCTCCTTCTACTTCTCTCCCGGTCAAACATTGCAATTTACTCTCTTCCCTACCTTTCATTCCATTTACCTTTCCCTCCATCCTTTTTGATATTTTTTTTTTGATATATATATATATATATATCTTCTATTTCTGTTGTTTGCCCCATCCTTCATCCTCTCCCTCTCACTCGCCCAATTTATTTCCATATTTCTCCATCTCTCTTCCCCCTCTCTCTCTCTCTCTCTCTCTCTCTCTCTCTCTCTCTCTCTCTCTCTCTCTCTCTCTCTCTCTCACACACACACACTTTCTCTCTCTCTCTCTCTCACTCTCTCTCTTTCTCTCTCTTTTACCCGGGACATGATTGAAAGAGAATCACTTAGCTCGCAGGCAATTGTCTTGCGTGTGTAAGTCCTCAACAAGTTGAATTAAATCTCCTCTAATTGCGTATATAGAGCTTTCTTTTTTTTCCCCTCCCATCCCTTGCAGCGCTGCGTTTACTTATGAAAAGATAACAAAAATCGCATGTCAAGTCCCGCTCGTATTACACGGGAGTTCATTTCTCCTTCCCCCTACACCATTTCGCGCCAAAATCATATCAGAATTTTATTCATATTGTCCCGTAAGATATCGTCTGCTGAGAGGCATAAAGGCGTGTACTCATGTACCTTAACACATTGTTTAAAGCCGTTTCGGCTCTCAACTCATGAACACACAACTGTTTCCGTTTACATTCAAACGTCTTGTTATCCATTGCCTGCTAAGGGCTAGAAAGGCGTATATCCTAACTCGATATTACACCGTTTTGGTTCTCAGTGTTTACTTACGTTAACATTGAATTTCATTCATAGTTTCTTCTTGTATACCAACTGCTGCGAGCGAGAACGCAGTTGTATTACACCCTTCTGGCTCTCAGCACGCCTTGTACACAACACAATGGCTCATTTACATTTACATTGCAATTAGCAACAACGAAATGTCTTTTTAAATTGTGTTATATCGTCTGTTTCGAACTAGAAAGAATGTAACCCTTTCTCAAAGGATATGAGTTAACGATCTTCTGGCGCTTACGTAAAGATTTGTGGGAATCTTCAATCTTCTGTTCTGAAGGGAAAAGGTTGCGACGCACCTCATCAAAATAAACGCATTGTTTAACCATCCTGCAAACAGTTTAACATATTTTATTTTTTCCACGCAAACTTTTCCTCATTAAAAAGAAAACTGTATCAAAGGCAGATGATACGATCTTACTAACAGACGGACATTGAAATGAGACGTGTGAAGAGTCCTCTTCATACATTACAAGCTAGAAGCGTTGCCATGGAAACATCTGTATACATACCGTGGTGATGCGCGCTTTCGTGTTGTTATGGACGGTGGAGTGTTTAATGCGCCTATTTTGGCGGGGGGCAGGCGAGTTGCAAAAACACGAATATTCACCTGCTATTATTATTGGGGGCTTGAAGAGAAAATCTAATTATTACAGTCTGATCCGTGTGGAGTGGCGATATTTAACTGTGATTGGCATAAGGCGATGTAAAAAGGGAAAGAACAAATCGATAATTTCTCAACTTATTAAGCTCACCTTCCTCAAATCCGTGGGCTTTGTTAACACTCTTATGGCTGGTTTTATATTAGGCCTAAATCACAGTCATTATTTTATAATGTTAACAAAGTTCTGATAACTACCGTTTCCCTCCTTTACAATAGAAGCTCCATTGTTATACAGACTTAACAAGTAATTGAATTTAAAATTATAGCACTCTTTAAAGTAAGACATAACACACAAATTTATATCAAAGCTAGAGTCATGATTAAAAATGACAGCGATTGTAGATGTAACTTATATGTTTCTATTGTACAATCTTTAATCTTATCATGAAAATATTTGTAATTTTTCAGCCAATATAGCCAATTGGAATGGTATCTCTAGATGTGGCAAGAACGAGTAGTAGATCTGATTCTATTTAGACCAAAGAAAATATGGGGGCATTGTGACGTCACGTGCTTATGAAGAACAACAAAGAGCGATGACATTGATAATGGTTGCTGACAGTGGGAAGAAAGAGAAGGGGGAAAAAAAAAATCACTTTTCTGCACGTGGTGTGTGCCTAGCGTTAAAACGAAATAAAGAGGAGAAAATTAATCTTCCCCGCACCACAACTCATCTCTCTCTCTCTCTCTTTCTCCCTCTTTCACTCTCACTCTCTGTCATTTGCCTCGTTTGGGAGTAGAGATTTTGGGCACGAGCCTGCGATTTGCATAACAAAAGAGATCTAAACCCTTCCGTAAACGAGGAGTCTATTTTTACGTACGCGTGCGCGCTCACCCGGTGATGGGAATGGCTAATTATACTCACGTCGTATATCGTTCCGTTGAGCGAGTGTGTAAACGTGACGGGTTAGACGAGGGAAATGCGCGCTTTTATGAGTTCGGCTTGAGCTGTGATTGGCCAAATCTCCTCATCAAAATTCATTCTGATTTCTCTCCCCGTCTTCCCCCACCTACCACTCTTTACCATCTTTAGAGGAAAGGGAAAAAATAATAACCGTTTCGGGTGAAGGACCAATAGAAAGTAAATGAAAGATGAAGGCATTTTTGAGAGGTAAACAGAGTTAAGTTTGACACGGTTAATACCAGACGCAGGGAGTCATCACGGGCTTGAACAGTTGAAGTTATCTTTTGGATTAGACGGTATACGTATAGGGAGAGACAGGGGGAAAGTAGTCACAGAGAGTCATAGAGAGAGAAAGAGAAAGAGAGAGAAGTGATAAGAGGAGCCTGTAATACGTGCGTGTAGTGAATGAAGCTTGATTCATCTCCGTGTTCATTCAGCGGGTCGGGTCGCTCATTTCTTAAAACTTCCTCTCTCCACATCCTCCGGATTTTGAGTTAACGAGCCAACGAGGAGAGATGTCAAGTACTCCAAGCAGATAGCTAGGTCTCCCTCATCACCAGACATCGACGAGCCGAATCATCTCCGCAGTCTGAATAATTAGCCCTCACCAACCGCTGATTTACTCTTCTTCCGGAGTTACTTTTCTAACGTTGTATTACCGTCCTTCATTCCTTTAATCAACGCGCGGTATTTTTTTTAGAGAGACTCAGCTCCAGAAGAGAGATTTCATCATGTTTTTAACTGGTATGTATCCCCTCTCTATCTATTTTTACCTCCAATTTCACCCATTTCTAGCTCCTTTCCCAGTGCCTCCTATTTCTCTAGCAAATGCCATCGCAAATCAAAGGCAGTGAGCATAATTTTCTGCTCAGGAAAAGTCGGGTATTTGTGAGTTTCCTGCAGCAAATTGGTTTGGTTATTCACCTCTTCCTTTTTGCGGGGAGGGTAATTTCCGTGATTGGGGGCCCCACCGTTTATCGCCGTTTCCTGCCCGAGCCCATTCCGGGGGACTCCACCGGTGCAGGGCCGAAGAAGAGCAGAGCTCGGCGGAAGAGAGGAAGGAAATCGACCAACTTCTTCATGCCGAACTCAAGTGCTCGTCCCTTAGTCCCGTGTACAGTAATAATTATGTCATCTCCCAGCGTCTCCCTTTTGCCTCCTCCTCCCTTCATCTTCCAAATCAACAAGATGACATCGTCATGACCAAAGGCACTTGTTATTTTCCACTTGCTTCCAAGGATTCTCATAGCGGACCATCTTCGTTCTGTTGGCAGTTCTTTCCTTCACCAATCGCTTTGGAATGTTCATCTCATCTTATGCTTTGCATTTTATCCGTTCAGGACCTTGGCGGAAAACCTAACCTAATCTCATGTCTTTCCTAAAATGGAGATGGCTGTAAAATGTCGACGAATCGTTGGTTGAAATCCTGCGATACAAGGAAATAACTTATGGGTGTTTTTAATCATCTTGGATCAGTTTTGCCTTTTTATGTGTTGCGTGGCTGCTTTGGTAGTGCTGGTAAAGACGTTTATTTCTAACTTGTCTAACGAAATGTTTGCTTTCAGCTTCCCAGCTGCATTAATTTAAGTTGCGACTTTTTGAATACATGTATTTTTTAAACCCATGTTTATGGTCAGTGAAATTATGAAGATATCGCTTTTCCAACTTCAGTTTAAAAAAAAAGACATCATCTTTACTCTTTCCATTGTAAAAGGAAATCGGGAAAGAGAGTACGGAACGAAGACAGCAGCAGAGAAGAGCTTAATTTGTTGTTTATTTTACTCCTACCAGAACCTGCGATTGTACATTATTACAACTTAAGGTGTTATTACACAATAATAATGATTTTGTATGGTCATGCAAAGGTTGCTTCGCGTGGGGAAAAGCATTGATCATCAAAAGCATGTTTATACGTGAATTTATAAAATCGCAATGCTGTTGTATTGTTATGTATTCTATGTGTGTGATTAAACTGTCAAGCAACTAACTGTAACTGCCAATAGTAGTAAAACGCACGCAGGTTTAAATTGATCCATATAATAGAAATTGTAAGCATATAAATTGTACAGTGATTTTCAGTATAAGAAGACGTGATGTGGAAAATGCCTTCTAAATTTGTATAGGAGTTCTTTTCATGTGAGAGCAGTTTACAGAGTTCCCAGAACATTTGGCTTTCTCATTTACTGATTGCCTTTGTTTATTTGTCTATATACCGGTATTTATCGAAGCATCTTTAATATGAATGCACATAACCTACCGGATGCATTGTGACGACTGATGTTCATAGCGGCAGCTTACATAAGTATTATGTCAATGAGGTGTCAAACACATATATCTGATAAATAAAAACAATCACCAAAACTTGTAAACTTCTATCTTTGTAGTAACCATGGTAACATAATTTCATATATTTCTTTCTCCTTCTTTCCTTAAAATTCAGAACCCTCATGTGATAGCCTTGTTGGAAGGGGAAGACCCAACGCTTGGCCCACCACCGTCCCATCCGCTGTATCCAAGGGTAAGTCACTGCACCCCTCTTGTACCCCTCCATTACCCCTCTTCCATTACTTTTGCACCCCTGCTCTTGCGGATGCTCCCTCTTGCTGAATAGAGGTTTAGTAGTTGTGGCGATGTTAAGAAGTTGCAAGGGTTGAACAATAAGAATGTTATTCATTGTGATATTATAAAAAAAACTATTTTGAGGCTGAAGAAACTGATTTGGAGTGTCTACCAAAAACTGGCATGGAATCAAATG
The DNA here is from genome assembly GCF_000002235.5 of Strongylocentrotus purpuratus. Taxonomy (NCBI): domain Eukaryota; kingdom Metazoa; phylum Echinodermata; class Echinoidea; order Camarodonta; family Strongylocentrotidae; genus Strongylocentrotus; species Strongylocentrotus purpuratus. The sequence goes on from NW_022145594.1 coordinate 40,497,358, forward strand.
TATTTTGCTACTTGGTCCACAAATAATCATAGGAATATTCATAGAAGGTGAATATTTTCAAATTGTGTATGAAACGAATCAATGATTATCAAAGGAACACAATTTCAAAGCATTTTTATTATTATTGTCATAATCATAAGAAACATATTAATGCTTCTCCTTTGTCTATGACTTTATGTTTGTATGTTTTAAAGATTTATATCTATTCACGTGACACAGTCCTCTCGATTGCAGGCCTGAGAATAGATTTTAAAATATCCGCTTAAAGGATAATTCAAACTTTACATGGTATAATCACAAGATATCCCCAAAATGCAATTATATCTATTGTGAAAAGACTTAAACGTTTGTCAAAACAGCCATTTAATATATCTAGGACAAGCGCCTGTGGCAAGGACAAAATATTCAGTTTCAGTCACAATTGAAACGGAAAATGAGATTTGCGAAGAGATTGCAAGAAGCAACAGTTTAAAGCGGGAAAAGAAGATTTTAATAATCAGCTTCTTTTGCGGGCGCACTTGTTCGGATTCCCACGCAGATTACAGCGGGACACCACCCCGCTGGCTTTCAGCCGATGCACCGTACAACACCGCCGCACGCGACCCTATCTCGGTGCGTTTTGTCCGCCGTGTGCCTCCGAATTCATTTAGGACCGTTTGCCTTGGCAACGCTCGCCCGGCTCAGGTGCGTGGGGCGTCGATAACACGGTGGGAAACATGTATGAAAGGGAGGGGAGAGAGACTGAATAAGAGAGAGAGAGAGAGAGAGAAAGAAGATTAGATAAAAGAGACGGTGTGATCGTATTTGCAAACAGAATTCTTAATTAAGGACTTTTATTCCAGTTTTAGGAGTAGAATAAAAACATATTACCCTGGAAATTTCACAGTTTGACATTCAAACTTCTCCCACAATCAAGATATAACACACATTTTGTCTGATTATCTCTCTTTCTCTCTTCTCTTCGTACAATAAAATCAGAATACACGAAGCACTGTCATGAGTATCATAATATCGCTTCACCGGTCGAGATTTCGCTGCAACCAATTACTGTCATTTCTATCTCGTGATCATGAGGTAATTGTGTACCGAGCAATAAGCTCACTGAGATAAGCAAACACCGTTTTCCGAGTTAATTTTGTCCCCTTTTGATCGGCGACCCGAGAAAATCGGCTCTGTATCTCATTTGTCATCTAGCGACAAGCCACAAGTCTTAATTTAATACTGAACGAATAGCTTGGTATCCATGCACAGGGCTGTATGATAATGGTTACGTGGGTCTTATGAATAGACTATTGCACGGAGGTGGAATCTCTGCATCGAGATTGTATCAAGTCCAGTTTAAGACTTGAATAATTATAGAGAATGCAAAATAATTTTTCTTCAATTCTCTGGCTTACCGAGCCTACTTTAATGTATATTTGCATGATCGTATATTTACATTGCGTATTAAATTTTAAAGGAAAGGGTATTGGAATACTTTAGCCGAGGAAATGAATATAGAACATCGATATTCATCTCTTCCCTCGCTCGATGAGTATGCTTATGTTAAACAAATGTATATTTAGACATATTGTAGATTTGAAGAAAAAACACGGATATAAAAGGAAACTGAAATTGTTCCCTCATATTTAGCATGTTTTTTTATCCTACAAGATTGCAGATACAAAAGAAACTGAGTAGATAATACATAAAACATCGTGCAATTAGAGTGCCCTTGCGGCCTAATAAACGCGTATTTATGCCCTTATCGCTAAAAGAATAGAATGGTGCCATTTTGTAATGACGATATATATACTTAAGTATGGTTGTCGAGAGCCAGAAGGGCACAACTGTTTGAATATATGGTTTAATGTCCTTCTGGCCTTATAATCAGACGATATACGCGAAAATGTTCATCTTTTGATATGTTCTCATGACAAAAATCAACGTTAACGGGAGCTCATGACCCTCGAATCACGAGTGAGAACCCCTAATAATATCCATGCCCTTCATCAGCATCCCCCGACGAATAGTGAACAAAAAACGCCCATTCCATACTCATTTAAAATGTTTCAACAGGACTGCGGGTCTGTTATTTTCTAAATATGGCGATCATGAAAATGAATGAACACGAACCCGCGAGCATGAAAACACGTCACAGTCTTGTATATCAATTGATATACAACTTCTCTTCCAAAGGCGGTACTATTATTGCTCGATTCGATATGACAATGATAACATAACCCTAACATACTACTGATATCACCATTGGGGGTAGGTTCATTTACACTACGATCCGAACGATCCGAAGCGTCATTTCCCTAATCCAGCCATTGGAGAAAATTATCTCATACTAAGGGGGGGGGGGGGGGGATGTTTCACAAAGCCTTTTTTCAATGACAAATGACAAAAATCAGTGACAAATGTGCTGATAACCAATCAGGAGCAAGGATTTTACTAGCATACCAAAAACTGTCATATTTTGTCACTGATGACAAATTTTGTGAAACTCCCCCTGTAATAGCACTGTTGCTTGTGTGTTTATTCTCTTTGCACGATATCACTCATACATGGTGTGTCAATTAAAGACCACATCAGTCGCTGACGCAGTCCTGTGTCATGCGAATGAATGAAAAGGCCAATCCTGGAAAGACAGGCTTTCCTATTTGTTGACATAACTGCCAATAACGCATTTTTTTTTAAATCCCAAATTACCATCGTGACGTTAACCCATTGCACACAAGTCGCTACCCCCCTTTGCGTTATAGCCAGCGTCAAAAGACAAATATCTCAAACAAAAACAAGGTTTGCACTAATTATTTTATATTCACTTTTCTGTGTATAACTTTAACCTCAAATGGCGCGCGTCAAAGACCACGCCAGTGGCTGACGCATGCCTACGCCATTAAATGACGTTTCGTACGTGTGCAACGGGTATTCAAAAAATCGAATAGCTTGAACTGCAGTGTAAATGGGACCTCTAGCATAATATCTCGTTCTGTCTAGCTCATGTTAAGGTTTTCAACTAACCACACCACCGTTAAGGACATGATAGTATTTCCCACGAGGATTTAGGCCTCGATTATTTTCATTAGACGCTGATCAATATGGCATTGACGTTATTAATGTCTGTATTTTTTCCGAAACGCACCGGGCCCAATATCAAATGCAGGTAGATGATACGCTGTAATTACCTCGACAATCATGACATTTTGAGGGTCGGCAGGGAAACAAGATGGCGGACATGTCAAAAAGTGGCACGAGCTTTTTGTTAGTCCTATTAGTGATAATACTTCTCTAGCTAGAAACGATACAAAAAACAGTCTGATATCTGCTGATATTTACTCTGCTACGTAAAATAGTTATCTTCTAATAATATGAAATACTACTATAATTACCTTCTTATGCGCAATTTTGAAAAGTATTGATTGTGTACAAGCTATAGCATGTAAGGATATTTTCTCATATTGCCATGCCAAACATGACACATCGAACATGTCAAAAGATTCCTTAGAAATGTTTCAACTGATTCGTTCAAAAGGTCAAACTAAACAGAAAGAATCATGCATAATTATATACATATATATAAATATATATATACATATCATATTTTATAAATCCACTTATAGCAAGAACTCTGGTCGTGTACGATCGTTTACCAAGATAAAAGCTGATTATATTATTTTCATTCTTCTTCCCTACTCTCTCTCTCTCGCTCTTTCACTCTGTTCGTCTGTATATGTCACTAACTCACTCTCTCCAGCTCTGTATCCTCCTTTTTATTTGTGTCATCCCGTCTACATATCTATCTCTTTCTACATCCCTTGAAAGAACATCATTGTCGCATACTGACAGCCATTCGCGATCGATTATGGGATAAATATGACCCAATTCGAATTTCTGACGACCTCAACCTTATACGCTCTTGAGTAATGTTAATCGTTCTTGACAATGCCTGAGTCATCGTGAATACTATCAGGACCATTTCGATCCAAGCGTATTCTTCCGCCAACAAAGGATATGTATAACTCTGCTCAGTAGCAGTGGGATATATTACAGGGCGGCTGTTTTGATTTAACAAAAATAAACAAAATGGTTTACAATACAAGCATGCTTTCATAAATTAATAGGCCTACAACAAAAGCATTATTTCTGTAAACACAATATTTCTGAATATCGTGTTGAATAGTCCGTAATACCTTTATCTTTACTTTGATGTAAAATATTTACCAATGCTTAGTGCAAGTTTAGTTTGTCGGCAATATCGCCATTGTAATTAATATCACTGACACCACTACCACCACCATCATGTATTATCGTCCATATTCTTCACAATGGCAAGCACACGCATTTTAAATGATGTTTTCCATGCTACCACCATGTTTCATTTCAAAAGAAAGTACTAAAAATCATGATAACAGAACAACTCTTTACAACTCGTTTTTTTGTACACCAAACCGTCATTACCACCTTCTGATTCACGATATCCACACTCGTCTATATCACCATAGTCATCATCATCCTCATCATCATCAACCTCATCATCACCATCATCATCATCATCACCATCATTTTCATCATCACCATCATTTTCATCTTCATCATCTTCATCATCTTCTCCATCATCATCATCATCATCATCTTCTCCATCATCATCCTCATCATCATCATCATCATCATCTTCATCATCATCCTCATCATCTTCATCATCTTCATCATCATCATCATCATCTACATCATCATCATCATCATCATCTCCATCATCATCATGATCACCATTATCATCATCTTCATCATCATCATCATCATCATCATCTTCATCATCTTCATCATCATCATCATCATCATCTCCATCATCTTCTCCATCTCCCATCCCGATCTCCATCTCATCCCTGACAACCCTCTCTCCCATTCTCTCTCTTCCCCGCCGACATCTCCATTTGTCACGAGATAGCCCTCTCTGGCTCAAGTTGGCAAAATATTATCTTAGCAAATGGCCGTGTTTAGCATCTTCGGAGGGTTCCCCCGCGTGCAATCTTCCCCGGCTCGAGAGATAAAATGCCTAGAATTGTGACTACTACTCTCTTCATCAGCATTCCCTCTTGTGAATCATATCACTCACTTAATGTTTTATTCACATCAATCTCAACCTGTCTTTAACTCCATCCCCCATGCATGCTAAAAACCTCTCCGAGCATGTATGTTGCGATGCCGTGCTAATTGAATTGAAATAGGAGGTCATTCGGTGTTATGTATCCATTGCGTAATAATGGAGGCATACATGGGTTTCCTTTACACCCTCTCTCTCTCTCTCTCTCTCTATCTCTTTTATTTACTCTCTCTCCCTCCCTCTATCTCCTTATGTCTTTCCCTTTTTTGGTTATCAATCTACCTCTCCATATCTCTCTCTTCATCTTTTCTTCTTTCTCTCCTATTCCCCTTCTCTCACTCACACACTACATAAACACATATATACATATTAAATCCATGCATATATGTTTTTCTAACCAATTTTTATGAAAGGACATATTACATTCTCTCTCCCTCTCTCTCTCTGTATTGTTTACTTTGATATCATCAACGAAGCATATGTTATTTATATCATGATTGGCTCCTCTGACATCTAAAGTTCCTTTGCGATCACTGAATATCATTACCTTTTTTTTGTCCTCTCAATATTCATATTTTCAATAATGAAATTACAGGGATTCGTTTGATTAAGCCTCACCTTAATAACACCTTTAAGTATAGGCTTCAAAACACCTAATCTTCATGAAACTCCCATAACCAATTACATATTAAAAAGATTTTTAATTATTAGTCATCATCATGTTCATCGTGTTTATGACACTAGAGCCATTTGATCATCATCGTAAACACGGTATGCGAAATTCCGCCAATACCCTAACCCGTCGCGGCACACAAAACGCTAATGGCTATTATTCATAAACATTAATTTGATGCCGTTAAGTGTGACGGCCGGCGAGTCAAATTTACCCCAACCCTTGAGCGAAAAATGATCAAGAATGCTTAGCACTTCATGCCACCTCCTAGACGGGGATAAATCTCTGCAGTCAAACGAGCTGTTTATAATTATTCAATTATCTACCCCCTTTACCGTAAGGAAATGAAATATAATACCCTGGTCTTATAAACATGTACATCATAAAGAATGGCTTCATCTGACGTAGATGTGGACGTATTATTTTGTCTAGCTTTTATTGTTCGGCTTCCTGGGAGTAATTTCATTTTAAAAATATTTATTTGTTTGGCTTGCACCCAGTTAATAGAGATGGCGTACTCAATATTGTAATTGAACTATTTATTCTGTTTTTTTTTATTTACTGTGAACCTATGTTCTTAATGAAGGCGGACATAGTGTTTTGACGGGTATACATCGTAAATACCCATCAGGAAATATATATTTATTTCATGGATATAATAACACTCCCACGAAAATCACCTCTGTATGATTATTACGTTATTCTTTGTGCTAAACAGCTTCAAAAAGTGTCATCGTGCACAACAATCAACACTGAGATTCTTTAATCGGGCATTGTCCTCACTTTGACGGTATTATTGAACACATTATATCAACTTAGTTGAACTAGGTGTCCTCACTTTGACGGTATGAATTATTGAATACATTATATCACCTTAGTTGAACTAGGTGGGGAATAAGGGGGGGGGGGGGGTCTCCCTTCTACTATGAAATATCGAGACTCCCCGTTCGACTCATGGTATCCTCAGACATCAAAGAGAAAAAAAAGCACGAATTGGCAAAGCGCGCCAAAAATCAATGGCAGCAAATTATATGCGGTGCAAAGCCGGCTCTTGACTTCACAATCCGTCTGCCTATATCACTCCACACGGGAAAACCACGTGAGAGAACTCCCGCCGTTGACAATGAATGGGAATTAAGACATCAGATATTCGGGGGATTCCGACTTTTTCAGGAGGCGCAAATTAGCATTGAAATGATATTCCGATCACGATCACCAGCATCCGGGCGTTTAAATGGAGACATCACTCATCCCGCGCGAGCTCGTATAAAAGCACCTGGTCAATATTGAGATTTGTGGGTTTTGCTGGTGAGCTTTAAAGGCACACTGTCGCTTGTCAGAAGGGTTATCTCTATGTGCGTTTTGTATACGGACTATGTTCTGTGCTCATGGCAGTAGATATAATGAACATCCTCTATGCGAGGATAATGTTGATACCTTTAAGCTTTTGCACATATTGAGATGTGTGGGTTTGCTGGTAAGCTTAAAGGCACGCTGTCGCTCCCTACCATAACGACCCCATAGACGTTTCGAGGAATATCCTCGTACAAGATTTTAATTTGCACACGGTTCTGTCGTATGATAATTTTTTTCTCAAACAAAACATCTTCCGTAGAAAAATTTAACACTGGTTTGATATCATAAATTATGAGATCACTTAGAAAAAAAACCTATCCTTATCCAAATGCATTACAAATAGGGAGAAAAAGATGAGAGAATCTTTGTGACAGCATGTCTTGATGTGTTTAAGTTTATGTGATATTTTGTATAGTGTGCGTTTATCAATAACACAATGCAAGTCATGAATAACGATGAAAACAGGAACTCATATTCACAGTGTCCTCATTTTCTCTTTATCATTTTCTCTTTGACGAGACTTTGCCAAAGGTCTGTTAAACTTGCAAATGAAAAGCTAAACGCAACTCAAGGGACTCTCACATGCATATGGCAAAAGGGGAATCACTAGCCGGCATCGAATAACATTTCGAGCTCAATTTCGTGCACTTTTTCTATACATCCATCACGTCTGTGTACTTTTATTCCGCCATCCATGACAATGTTCAGAATGAGCTCTGTTTGGGGTTTCTTTGTGGAATTAGGCTGCCGTATACATGCGTGTCTAGTTCGGGGGTGAAGTCGAAGATCCCTGGAACGTTAAATTGTATCCGCTATATCTGGGCTCCTTAACGAGCTAGATAAGCCCGAATGCCAAGGTTAATGCTATAGGATCTAGCATTTCATTAAAGGAATAATGGCTTTATAATCCTCCCCGGGATTGAAGCTAACCAGTTGCGCCGGCGCCGATGGAGCGATCCCCGCCTTCGCCGTGGTAGTGCAGGCTTGTACTTGCCGTTGCCCCTGTACGCGGGCCGAACACATTTTTGACCAAACCATGGATAGACATAATGAATATTGAGAATTAATGAACAATTTGCAGGGCCTGCTTGAGGTCTCGCCCATGATGGCCATTTTGGGGGTATTTAATTGACCGATTGATTAATCAAAAGGAACCGAGTCTTAATCAAATAAATTTGTGCTTTGTCTTTGGGAAGGGGGTAATTAATCAATATTATCTGCATTGCTATCGCGATTATGAGCAATGCTTTCTGAATCAAAACATGACTACTCTGGTACCATATGTACTTTGAAGTGTTCTTGATGTCAGCAGTCTGATCTGTTTGAGTCCGCATTTCTATCAGGTCAACATTATTTCTACCTAAATAATGTCTGTTTTTCCCCTGCAATGTCTGTTCTTGTATGTGCAAATCCCTGCAGTAAACTAGTGATATATAATGCTTAGAGAAAGTGAGAGAGAAAATCGAAGCATAAACATTTTTGTTCATCAATGAATAACCACAAGCCGCAAAAATGAAATACCTTATTCTATTTTCTCTGCATGCTTCAAAGCTGGAGAGAAAAAACGCAACATTATTTCCATGGTTCAAAATTGGGTAGGGTGGGAAGGGGGGGGGGGGTTCAATCGTAGAGAAAATAGCCATCCAAATTTGTGCGTGTCTTTGATTAAGCGCTCCGTTCATCCACCTTTGTAATCAAACTAGAATCTCAGTATCAGGCCTTCTCATCTCTACCCTAGTAACCACGTGGATTGATGTCAATATTCTACTAACAGAGACTCTGCTCATTTATCCCGAACCAGTCTCGATCTCGAATTACCATGGTAACAAGGGGAACTATGTACACGCGATACGATGATGTAAAACGAACATGTAATCGAAAACGATGAGGAACAAAATATAGGCCGACATAATGGAAGATGGAAATATTAAACATGTTCAAATACAATTTGCTTTACCCTTAAAATCAATAGTAGTTCTCAAAATGCTCTTCTCCTATTTTGTATTAATTATTGGGTTAATTTAATTATAATATACATCTAAACTCTATTTGGGGAATATTAGTAAGTAATAAAGGTGCAAACGAAATGATGTTTAAACAAATTTGGTTAATTATGTTGGTATGCCTTCCAGCTATTGTCACTGTTAAACACTTTAAACATCACCTTTAGGGCATCTGTCGCCAACAGCATACAAATAATTTCCCTGATTATAAAGATACAATTTAAATATCATATATCATATAATCAAAATATGACATTTGTTATCAACCCATCCAGATTATCTAGTAGTTTCAGATGTCGAAATATTTAATTGTGATTCAATTCAAAACTTCTATGTCGTAATGGGTGTTCTTACGTCAACGTTTGTATCAACAGATTGAACAAGAATTTCACCGTTCGAAAGTTTACACGCCTTCAATAAAATACCTCGACGATGAAAAAAAAGAGACACCTCCTCTTGCGAGAGGCACTCTCCATCCTCTTTTGTAGAATACTTTCATTTTCTCCTCTAAGATGCGATCAATAAAGGAAGAAAAATATAGGGAAGGCAGATATTGCAAGAGTATAATACAGCTTCCGTCGAGTTTCATTTATCTGCCGAGCGCAATTACTGTTTTATCTCTTGCCCGTCAAACCAACAAGCCAGTAAATCACTGACAGACACATGCTGTTTTCATAAATTCTCTCATCATTTCGCTGTTATAATTCCTAAGGGACGAGACTCCGCTGCCTCGGACGAGTATAATGTCCTCTTGATTAAATCACTGACTTTATTAGGCTGTGTATTTACACTTCGCCTCCTCGCTTAACGGTGGCGTAGTTAACATCTCCCTGCAGTATCCCCAGGGCTTACGTTGTCTTCTCATACAGAGTAGCGTCCTTTTGACTGTTGCACTGACACAATTGCTTATAAGTGGGACTGTAGGTCTTTTATGTATTACGATTGAAATGGTTCATAGATTCATTTCAATTTTCCTAGACAGTATTCGCTTGAGAATTGAACAGATTTTACGCTCAGTGAATACGCCTATATGAGTCATTGTCTTGCTCTTATGAACACATGCAAGGCTAAGAAGGTCCTTTATAAACAATTTGCTGAAAATCTGTAACGTTATCCACATTGCCTTTGTCGTATTTGTTAACAGAAAGTATACAGTGAGCGTGTTTCAAGGATTGTCCGATTCCTTAATTGGATTTGCATTATTGTTTGATTTTTCGCTCTCCAATTCTATCCGATTTTAACATGATAACTGAAATATACCTGAGCCTACTCTTTCATTAAAATTGTACATGAATATTATGGACAATATCTAGAGAATATTGAACATGAAGGCTGCTTCGAAGGAATTAATAATTAATACTGGGAACACTAAGACTTTAGAAGAAATAATATTTCATACAGAAAAAGTTGCATATTGTGCTTTTTTTTCTACTACAATAAAATGTCTATACAAAGTGTATATTCTGAGATATAGATTTCTACAAATTGAGACGTTTTTTTTCTTCAATTAGACTAGTATCTCCCATGCTTATTTTGTTATGTAACGTTTCCTTATGCACTGTTAAGACTGGGTCAAATTTCTTATAATTTTGATGATACACATTTTGAAGGTACTTGCAGTACACATCGATCAATATATATGCTGCATGATCAACTTCTTTTGATCGATTCTACACCGTTTCCTTCACAATGCAATCGCATGACCAGAACTCAACTTTATCTTTAAATACATGTAGAGTCTTTGTAAATCTGGACTATTCTTCCGTGAGAAATGGTTAAGATAAAGGTAAGTACTGGTCAATTGCATGTCCAAGGATGTGGCCTGCAACGTTAGGAAATGATGATTGTGCAGTGCATTACGTATTGGGAATTTGAGGTATCATTAGCGCTATATATGACAAAACACATTGACACGCAGTAAAACAAACAAAATCAAAGCACATGGATATGGATACACGGGACTACACACACGTGTCGCATTACAATTTGGTCTTGGTGTATGACTTTTGCAGTCACATTTTAAAACATGGAGGCATTTCATGAACAACCCTTCTCACGAGGCATTTCTGCAATGACATCCTGTCACACAGGAATGAAAAAGAATGGGAAAACCAACAGATATATATAGATAGAAATGGTTCACCTGTACCCCCAGCCTCAGTCTCTCCAGTTAAAGGTGTCCTCTGTTATTTTATCTCCTCTTTTTACAGGGTTTACACAAACATCGCCTACCTTGCCCAAGCCTGGTATCGATTCCTCCGCTACACAAATTAGACCCGCAGGGAGGCCGGCCTATGGGGGCAGTGATTTCGGTAAGACCGAGAAGGACGTTTTGTAGAAAATTGACACTTACGCTTTGCAAGTTTTACACAAGTTTTATACAAGCATATTAAACTTAGAAAGTGCACAGCACCAATGGTGAAAATACCAAGAGTGGGGTACTGTAGAAGGGCAAACTTTCCCCGTCCAAATACCGACAAGGGCAATAACGGTACCAGTGTCTTCGGAGTATGGAACTTTAGAAGAAATAAAATACCAGAGGCAAATTTTCTCCGTCAAAATAAAGACAAGGACAATAAAGGTACATATGAGGGACGTGAGAATAACACAAAATACAAACTACAAAGGGAAAAATTTGCCCTACAAAATAGCCACAAAAGCACTCGATACACAAGTGTATACAATTATCTTAAACTTCCATTTTTTTATAACCGGTCAGCCATGGCTTACATGACAATCTCAGTTAGATTAATTTTACCACAAGCTAGAATGATTTTTTTTTTGGAAAAAGGAAACTGTTCGTGGTCGTGAATACACACTATTTCGTTAAGTGTCATTTGGTACTTGCATTGGTCTAGGACTATAGACATTCACTTAATACATGCACCCTATCAATACGTCTGACATGGAATAATTTATAGCACAGGCGGAGTTAATACTTATATGCCCGCATTCTAGGGCCATTACAGCTAATAATAATACTGGGAAAGAATCATTCTGTTTTTGGTGTCGATGCCAGGACTGAAAATCATGAAAATAGAGAAACCTAAAAACATAAAATGTATTGGAAATGTCCAGCATGACCTTTAGAAAAAATAGATCACTTCATTTCAAGAAGGCGAGTCAGATTAATTTCAATCAAGAAGAAAACAGACTTTTACTGAAACATAAGGTGCGTTTGTGAAACCCGGCTAGATAACTTCACATGCACCCATATCATATCAATGCTAAAGCTTTGCACAATGCACAACGTCTTTATTTGTGACGTGTTTTGCTTTGATGGTGATCACGGCTAATGATGGCGGTTAATCAAAGACAAAGCGTTGCCAATTTAATACTCTCATGAGCATGTGATCACGAACTGACCTGTCCGGTTCGCGTGGCCAAAGGGAGAAAGAGAGAGAGAGAGAGAGAGAAAGTGAGAGAAAGATAGAGTGAGAAAGAATGAGAGAGAGAAACAGAGATTACTAGCGAAAGAAAGATAGAACGATATTGAAAGAGAGAGAGAGAGAGAGAGAGAGAGAGAGAGAGAGAGACAGAGACAGAGGGAGAAAGAGAAAAAAGAGAGAGAGGAGATAAGTAGCCTTTTAATCACTCGGAAACGCGCTTTAATTAAAGTCAACCGTCTCGTTGTAAGCGCTGTTAGTACATGCAGGTGGTTCTGGTAGTGCCATTGTCTCGACTGTCATGCATTTAAAATGCTTAACATGGTAGATTAAAAGGGGGTGTTCCCGCTGCCGAGGATTTATCTAGTGTATAATGGTTCGAAAATATCTCTGTTTGCCATGGTGGCAATAAGTACTAAATAATGCATTAAATAACCACATTTAAATTATGTATGAGTTCACGTTTTTTTGTGTTAAACACTATTTTTGGACTGTTTTGGACTGTTTTGGACTTCCCATTGCACAGATAACAGCAACAAAATAAATAAGCACACACACATCTATATAAAGCAATATAAAAAAAAATACTTTCGAAAGGTAATTTCAGTGGCCTTGTACGTCAACTTGATTTTTATAAGACATACAATATGTATTCAAATTATCCTCGAGTTGATTTGTTGAAAGTAGTTCCGATCATGTCATATATATATATATATATATCATTCAAATTTGGAAATATACATATATCGACAGTGAATCGAGACATTCAATGTCATATAAAGGTTTATAGTATCGACAGAGAATGTCATGTATATATATATATATATATATATATGTTTATAACATTCACTTGTTTAGAACTGTTTCAACGTTGTATTTGTTCTGTTGTTGCAAAAACATTATTTTTTCTTTAACTTTTCTTTAACTAGAATTAAACGTAACGTGTATCATCCATTCTGACGTAAATCACATAAATCGTACACTGGTGAAGCAATGGAATTTTGTTTTACAGACATTTTGAAGGGAGATAGGAAAATTTATGAAATGTCTTTGAGTTTGAGAGTGGTTACAGGAAAAGGTTGGTAAGAGATGGGCTGATGTATTTTTGTCTGGAAGGCTTGGACATGGCCTAGCCAAGTTGATTATAGCTCGCTATCGGTGTACACTAGCGGATATATGCGATCGCATTGTCGGAATGCCGGGTCGTTGTTATTATCTTTTCTCCCCTGCCATCCCAGCCCGACGTTTTCTCTATTCACCAAACCACCTGCTCGGGAAATGAACCAAAAAACAAGCACAAGGGGTCTATTGACGGATTCGTAGCCATCAGGTCCTGTGATCATATTCAGTTTTTCTTTCATCCGCCTCTCCTTCTCATCCCCTTCCAGCTATACTCGACGATGCAGCGAGCGAGAAAGAGATGGAAGAAGGGGGAAAGGGATAGAGGGGAAATATCACAACAGGGGTATTCCAGTGCTATGTGGATTCGTTGCTGTTATAAAGCGCTTTCCTGGTTTCGCGATCGATAACTAAATCTTTTTTCCGTTGTCAGCGAGCATTATCTCTCGCGTTTGTCCATGCGATTAAGGGAGGTAGACAGCGGGTTAAAGAAAGAAAGGGCACGCGAAGGAGAGATAGATAGAGGGGGTTAAAAGAACGGACGAATGACGAAGAGAGAAATGGGAGAGAGAGAGAGTACATGAGAGATACGGAGGGGGGGGGGGGATATAAAGAGAGATAGAGAGTAAGACAGACAGGCACAGAGGAAAGCAGATATAAAGAATAAGATAGATTAAAACAAAGAGTCAGAACAAATTTGCAAAAAGTACATTGGAAGAGTGGTGAAGAGGCGCATAAGGCGAGAGAGAGAGGGAGAGAGAGAGAAACAGGAACATATACCAAAACCAAGGGAAAGACACAAATTATAATGAATGGAAGTATATATTTTTATGTATACAGTATATAATTATGGGAGTAATAACACGGATCGAAAAAGAAAGAGTGACAGGGAGAAAGAGAGAGGGGAAGAAAGAGAGAGAGAGAGAGAAATAAAATGGAGGGAGAGGAGAAGAATGGATGCATGATCTCAATCTCTAACATAAATTCCTTCCTGAACTCTCGCTCTTTTCTTTTTTTCTTCTTTTTTTTTCTTGTCGATGATCACCGTCCATTGTGAAGCTCTAAATTGTCCCTCCGCCACGCTTGTGGAGTAATTAGCCCCCGTCGGATTTTATTAGGGAACTAGAGCTTAGTCACCTCGATAAGCCAGCCGGCACGAGCCAATCAAATCCCACCATTCACGGCTCCCCTATTCAACCATTTCGGAAAGAAAACACACCGGCGGAGGCTTCGGAAAATACCCCCTTTTTCCCTGTTTTGGGGAAACATGGACAAAATCAATGCGATAGTAAATGAAGAGGTTACAGAATAAATCAGATCGGCTCTGTTCGACACCTCAATAGAAATTCTGTTATTATCAGTATAGACATTTGGGGAAGAAATATTACAACTCCCTTTTCTCTCTTCTCTCTCTCTCTCTCTCTCCCTCTATACAGATTATAATAGTTCAAGTTGTGGCGGAAATTTTCTACTGCAAGTAGAGAAATAGAGAAACTGAAAAAAGGGAAGTTGAAAAAATCGAATTGTTGGCTTAGCAGGAGAAAAAAATTAGCACTTAAAATATTGACAAACAAAAGTTAACGCCTTGTAGTAACATGTACGTCGTGAAACATAGATACGTCATTTTCATATTCATGTCAATGCAGTTTCTGCTTACAGCATTTTTGGGAACAAAGAACACCTTTACTTCCTTTGCGCACCGCGTGGTTTGAAGAGAGTTTTTTGTTTTTAATGTTAGGTTGATGTTAAGCATGCATATTCCTTGCTGGCATCAATTCACTCAATAACGACATTATTATCGCAGCATCCACGTCTCAAATTGTGATTAATACTCATAATCAAAGCGCCAATGATCAAAGGGCAAGGCCCTTAAAAAAGAAATCACCAACATCAAACAGTGACATTTAACTTTGGAGAGCACCGCGGTGGTTGAGCGCCTGCGCTTGCAAACATACATACACACCGGGGACACACACAAACAATACACGCCCAAATCCATACCACTTGCAAGGCGTACATGATAAGCCAGCATTGGCGTGCATATCGTGTATTATACGTGGCGCCATAGTCCATGGCTCTTGCACACCGGGGTTAATAGCGCTTGGTGTTTGCACCCCTGATCTTGTCTTGCTACCATTCTACTCCACCCCTCTGGCTCATAGAAGACCCGCATCATGGTTTCTGTCATCAATCGTCACCATTCTTTTCTCTCTCATCCCAACACAGATCCGTACCAAGTCTTCGGGCACACAAGCAGGACACTTGCAAATCCTGGTAAGTCTATCTTATTATCATATCACAGTAAACAAAAGCATAAAGATTCTCAAAATCAACCCTACGCAATCTCAATGGCATTTTGAGTCAATGATTAAAAAGTACGGATATTATAATGATATGACATACATTTTGGAAACAGAATGTTAGGGCATCGATATTGCTCTCCAGTTGATTAATATAAACTTTTATGATAGTGTGTTTATTTAAAAAACATGTGAAACAATGTTTTCAGGTCTCTTATATACCAGGGACCTGTTTCATAAAACTGACCACTGATGGTAGCTTTGCCATTACTGGTAACATCCATGGAAACCTTGATTTGATTGGCTGTTGAGGGATGTTACCGTGGTAGTTAATATTAATGGCAACGTTACCAACCAGTTTAAAGCAACAGCGACAAGGACCAAGATGCAAACAGTATTGTATCTGACTTTGCTATTTTGTATAAAGATGTTTGAGTAAACAGGTTACTAATTTATGTTGGTCTAGTTACACATCTACTATACATCTTATTCAAACGAATCAATTTGTTAAATTTGCAATATTAATAATCCTTTTATATTTCTATACTGTTATAAATAGAGAAGTTGAGACAATAGAAAGGAAACTTATTATCCATCAGACATAATTGATTATTCATTATTGATGACGCATGTCACTTATTTATAAAATCTATTATTATGAATATGATTATTTAAATGTACACCAAATCAAAAAGTAATATTTTACGTTTTTCACAATTGTATATGAATTTTAGTGTAGTAGTGTACTCTATTTAAGAACATGCACGAGATTGCATGCCGATTGTATCTCAACTTTAGTTAACATCTGAATTCATACTACTGATTTATTTTTCATAATTTCCGCCATGTTTATAACACATCCATGAATAAATCATCATCATTCTCAATTGTATCACAATCATATCTTTTGTGTCAATACATTTATTTTCTCTCGTTCATTTCAGTTAATTTTTTTAGATGATTTACAAAATAATAGTCTTTCAAATTATTAGCAAATTGATGACTATATCTTATAGATTTGTTGAAGAGAGAATCCTTCAATATATTCATGACACTTTTATTTTTCCAAGTGTCATCTTGTGTCATAGCAGTTACATTATCAAGCGTATTTTAAGTGTTCATATTAACCCTTTTTACTTAAAATTCGTCATTTACCCAAAACTAAAATCTGATAAAAGTAAACTAATTTTTAGAGATATATTGATGTAGTTCGTATCACATCTAAACTAAAATAAAGACCATGCATCTTCATTTAATTTCATTCATCCATTACATGTATTTATAAATGTATTGAAGTAATAGTACTATTTTCTGGCCATCCGTGAGTTAATTTATCATTCATTTCAAATCTTGAGCTAAGCATTTCGGCATTCAATTACTGCAACCATCATGAAAATACTTTTTACTTATCGTACCTTTTTATTATTTTTCTTTCTTTGCCAGTAATTCCAAGTGATTGGCAAAATCTACAATCCGTGATATTAGCACTCAGACATAACAAAGGTACGAGAAATTTATTTAAATTATTGAATTTCACTACTGCAAAAACAGTTGGAGTAAATGTTTCTACTTCTTTTCATGAAATGATTGTGACTCTACTATATTTTGTATTTTTTAATATTCTGTGTACTTTATTGATCAATAAGTATTCTTTAACAACGATTTATCAATTAAAGTTCTTAAAAGATATAAACTATATCAAGAATAAATCTTGTTGTCACAATCATTTTATGAAAATGGTTATTTCGAAAAATTATTCCAACTTAATGAGCAACAGTGTACATAATGCATCGGTCTTGCTATTAAATATGCTTGCTAATGAGTTCAGTATTGAAACAAAGCATTTTAGAAAACTGACTTTAATTTAAAACTGTCTTGGTATGATTTATGTAAAAGAAATGGATATGGAATTCGGAATGAGTTTGCATGGATCTTCTGTAATGATAAATACCATTCTTATGTTTAATTGCAAGGAATTATTCTAAGTGAATTAAATCGTGCATTTTATTGTCGCCTGATCGAATTTTTTTGTAATGGTATGTGCATGTTTGCAGTTGCCTTGTTTCGATGGTATTTGCGTATACATACTTACCCAGGAATTAATTTCCTTGCAATCCTCGGTGCCTTTCTTACTTCCTTCGCGTCTCTCTCTCTCTCGGTACGCTCTTTTTGTTGTTTCACTATAATAGATAAAAATAGATAATGAAATAATAATAAATAAATATATACAAGTAAATAGATAAAAGACTTTTCCCAAAGAGAAGTTCAACAAAACGTGAAACAAACAATTGGCAGTAAAAAAAAGAAAAGCACCAACAACTTGTAGAAAAAGATAATATAGATAGTATTCATAGAAATAAACAAGGATTATGCCAAATAAGTTTGGAGTTTTAACGTCTGTAATAAATGAAGTTAAAACAGGAATCGAAAGTCTGCGAAAAATCAAACCTTTCGTCTCCATTTATGTTTGTTCTACACTTAAAGAGGTTCGGTTTTTTTCTGGAGGCATGTGAAACAACAAAAAAAGCTTTGAAATATTCTAAAATTGGCCTTCGCATTCCGTCAGTAAACTATGCTGAAGGCGATCACTTTTATATAAATGTGGGGATCTAAATACTAATCTTTTGACATTTCTGTCTGTTTTTTTGTTTATTTGGGAAGGAGCGTCAACTTTAATCAGCCCATTACAATGAATTTCAGCAGTCATTTTACACCACCATTTAGTTGATTGAGCTAAAACACTCTCCGTGAAATGCATTTGGCTCATCATTTCGTAAAAAGTCTCAAGAAATAGCAATCAGAATATAAAGCCTTCTATCGGATGCTTTTCCTGTCGCGGTCTTTCTTGCCATCTCGACTTTTCACCCCTTCAATTTCCCGAGAGCGTGGCGGGCGATCCGGCGTCGCCGCGTCTCACAATCATCGTCGGGCAAGTTCCCCGTGAGTCTCAAGTTACCACTCCGTGGATCATTCAGCTACTTATGGCACCGGCGCGTGACGCGTCCGAGATGTGCCAGCGACCCGCAAGCATGTGCTTCTTCATCGCCAGCATTGCGCCGTAGCCCGCGGGCAGGCAACACAAGCCTATCTCCAGAAAATGAAGAAGACAATTCGCGCGACTTCTCGGGATATCAGAAAACATGGGCGCGAGAGGGAAGAGGATATAGGGACTCCCGACAAGAAGGGGGTGTAAGAAGAAGGGAAAAAAGGGCCAGGGGAAAGAAGAGAGAAATCACTTTGGGTGAGATGTATAGGATATGAAACTTAGAAAGCAGTATGTAGGGGTTGGGAGATGAAGTGCCCGATTCTGTTCCGCGAGAGAGAGGACCTGAAGCACCCTCTTAAATTTGGAGTTTGTCGTCCCGGCGAAACGAGACGCAGATTTGCAGTTTGCGATACCTTGCGGCCATTTTGCTCACTTTAAAGACGACTCCATATTATCTCTTATAGCTTTCTAATTATACGAAGCGGGTCAGATTCAAGCATGGATCATTCGAGCTTCGCGCTGAAGTAAGATTGTTTTCGACTCTCTCTCACCGCGGTTTTGATGTTACCTCACAAGGAGCAGACGGCAGCTATACTTCCCTTTTCTCTTTCCTGTTAGTTTTGGCGCGCGATCTCATTCGCACGTGTAAACAGCTTTGTGACGTAACAATCCACCGTGAGGTGACGTCATCGTTGTTGGAATAGTTCACGCCGTTTCGCCACAAATCAGCATCAAATATCCATAAACGAATAATAGGGAAAGAAGAAAAATTACTTATCCTTTTATATTATGTTCTTGTGCATAAAGTACGAGACGGGGAAGATTAAAAGCATGGCAGCAAACGAAATAAACAAAAGTATTGGCATATCTTTATGATCTTTTTCGAGAATGACTTAAAAATAGTCAAAATAACGACACCAATTCTACATTATTAACTGCAGCGGTGAGATACAAATGGGATGAAGATTTAAAGTATTTAAACAAGGTAAACTTACTAGAAAAATAATCAGATACAAACTCTGTTAAAATGTTCCTTTCTATCATGGTAGACATTCGCAGAATTTCTCGGTAGCCTTATATTTTCATTTAAGAAATTATTGTTAGAATGCCAGTTCGTCACTTTACAGCGCAGAAATAAAACAAAACTGTCGTAACAAAGAATTTTCCATAAAAATGTATTTTCTCTCACTGCGTAACACCATTGTGTTTTGTAATATCCATAGAATAACCATTTTGCATTTGAATCAGTATCCATATGTGAGATCACAGACACGTTTGCAAAAATAATTAAATTAAACGTAATAATCAGGAAATGCCAACCATTTCAGAATTGATATAATTCACATTTCTGTCGGCCACATTCTCTTCGCTATTTGCATCCTTTAACTCTATGCTAACCAGGGCCCTGTTTCACAAAACTTGTTTTCAATAGGGAGTTGTACAAACCTGTTATAAGCTACTGAAATCATTACATTTGATTGGCTGAGAGCCAATTTGTGATAGAATGTTAGCCTTTATTGTTGATTAAAAAGTGTTATGAAACAGGGCCCGAGTTGTACGTATAATTGATCATAACTAAACAAGTGGACCAGGATAAAATAAATGATTAACAAGCCTGACAGGAAAGAAAATAGTCGTTTTACAACCGAATTGGATCCGAGCAAGGCGAAAGGCGTGAAGAGCAAAGCACTGAATACTAATCGTGTTTAGTCAGGCAAGACTGACCAAACACCCAGCCGTTCCAATCAGTGCAGCTGAATCTCTATTGTAATAGGCCATTGGGGGACAGCTGAAACGTGTCGAAGAGACGCGAGAGGAGACTAGCAACAGGTCACCCCACTGTCATGAATATGATCTGTAAAATAAGAAGAGAAAATTATGACGAACATAAAGAAAATTAAAGTATTATTAAACACAATAGTAATAAATATTTTTTCATCAAAAGTCGGAATAACTAAATGTTATAATTACGATTACGGGCAATCAGAGATAGAAACTAATTGAAAGACGGTGCGATGATATTAGGGGTTGTAATTCTTTCCTGATTGGGCTTTCTAGTTTTCGTGTTTTGGCTTGTGTTATCTAATAAAATCCAAAGCATTCAGAGAAAAATAATAAATGACATTGCTCAAAGGAACGGGGAATAGAACTAATTAGAAGGAGTAAATTGAAAGGGGAAAAAGATGAATTTAACGGTCTAAGAAGGAAGTCTAATTCAATTCGATTCAATAAACATCCTTCTGTTTCTCCTAATAACACATGAAAATCAAACACATCAATGATATTGAATCATATATTTTATTACAAAAAAAGAATTACAAAATTATTAGTTTTAACAGATAAAGGACGTGCGATAATAGAATAGAATCAAAAGAAAATACAACCACCAAAATCGGGATAAGACGACACATTGCCTAACATACCAACAACAACAAAACGACAAGTAGTGGGATAGTGATGATGACCGATGCAATACGTCCAGAGGATACCAAAGAGGGTTGGGGAGGGGGCAGGCAAGAGGCGGAGGCGTCAATTTTGTTCTTAATGAGTATTAGCTTTTATTGCCCGTCCTGAACAAACCAAAAGCCGGCTGGCCTGGACTCGCTTAGTTTGTCTTCTTAACCGTCCATATCGACTATCTGTCAAGTAGATTCATGCCAGATTTGTACTCACGCCAATCAGCGTACAAGGGACTGAAGACTTTCCTTGCCAAAACATTCTACATAAAGCTACCATTTATTCACTTCAGCCGTCTTAAAAGCGAAAACAAAAAGATGATGAAAAATTACATTACATTGTGATTAATTGACTTTTTTCTTTGACTGATTTCGGTTTTATAATAAAACAACAATGTCCACTAAATCAGGATAAATCGAATCAGCGCACTGCAATTTCACTTCAAAAATGTTATCTTA
Organism: Strongylocentrotus purpuratus; assembly: GCF_000002235.5. Classification (NCBI taxonomy): domain Eukaryota; kingdom Metazoa; phylum Echinodermata; class Echinoidea; order Camarodonta; family Strongylocentrotidae; genus Strongylocentrotus; species Strongylocentrotus purpuratus. The sequence continues at coordinate 40,519,185 of NW_022145594.1, forward strand.
TACAAGCTTGCAATTCAAACCACTGTGTTTATGAAAATTATTTGTTTTAAAACAGAAATCAGTTATTGCCCACGTTACATTGTCAGTACAAAAGTAGTAACGTTTTATTTAATTAATATTAATAAATATGCGCATCATCTATCTCAAGATCTGCCCACTTCAAATTCGTTTTTAAATGAATTTCATATAACATGAATATTGTTTTATGAAAGTCATAGGAACTGCTACTTTTTGTAAAATCAATTCATTGAAATGTTAGGCATGTTAAGATTTCGTTTAACAGGAAGGGAAACCGTTCGGATTCTAAATCAAACCTATCTATATTATACCATAATTGGTTAGGTAGTCAAGAGCATGCAATTGAAGGATGTTGGACTTCAATATGTTTAATTGAAATCACTTGTATGATTATAATTGTGCGATATTGAGCATATATTTACATTTCTCTAACGAACAAACCTTACATTATGATAAGCGCTTGTTAATTATTTTAATCAGCTTATTAATGTTGTGTATGTGGTAGAATTAAATTTCTAAATAAAGGAATTAATAGATAAATAATCAAATAAATTTATAAATAAATAAATACACGAATAATAGATAGATGAATAAATTAATGAATTAATTAAAACAGAATCAAATACATAAATGAACCTGCAGAAAGAACCATATCTCATTCTATCATATCTGTCTTTACAAAATGGTATTATTTGATAATTCTGATACCAATGTGCGCTATATTTATAACCCTTGTAGTGTATTTGACATGGTGTGCTTTCTTCTGTAATCATTCCTTTGTACTTGTACTTGTACATGCATGTGTGCATACGAACACTCTTCACTTCTTCGTTTTTTCAATTTCGATTCAATTCAAATAAATTCATTACCATATCTACATCAAAACACGAAAAAATGCTTATATAAAATGAAGATCAAGTGACATTTACAATGCTCATTTTTTGGCATTACGTTTAATCTAGTAGCCTTCCATTCATGTCTGCAAGATAATACATCATGATTCAACCCGGCAAGTTATCATGTATATTTTCTGTCCGAATATAAACGGAGTGAATTCGATGCGGTTCGATGACACAAAGGAAAGATTTCATCTCTTTGGAGCCAGAGGGGCCCTAACTCGTATCATGTTAAACCGTGTGAACGCCCTTTTAGCTCCAGACCCAATCGCGATCATTATTGCCAACACGCTCGTGGAGGCATTGCCTCCCGAAGACACGCGTTCGATTTTATTGACTTATGGAGTCAGGCAAACTGAAAAGGTTTCCAGCGGACGGATATTTACAATTGGCTGTCTTCTAGTCCTCAATTGCACCCTCTAAAGTCTTCGACATTACCGTGTATGCTTGATCAAACAGAAGCACACTCGGCTCGTTGCATCCCGAAGTTCGCCTCGGTGTACAGCTCTACCGAGCGACGTCGTGGCGCTGGCCCTTTAAACCTTTTAACCCAGGTTAACATGTCGTTTTTCCGAAGGTTCGTATTTAAAATCCGAAGGCTCGTTTGTTCTCCGAAGGATCATAAATCTGAAATTCCAAAAGATGAAACAGGGTTTGTCACTCTCAATATCACATCTACTACAACTAAAATGATAAAAATTCACTGGAGTGTTGCATACAATTGCCGATGTGTTTCTCAGACACATAAATATCCTCATTAGGGAAGAGTCAATATTTTATATACTTTGACTTCTTTCACTCACCCGCTCTCTCTCTCTCTCTCTCTCTCCCTCTTTCTGTCTCTCTTTCTGTCTCTGTCTCTCTTTCTCTCTCTCTCTCTGTCTCCCTCTCACAATGAAATAATCGAGACTATACTAATTTTTGTGTGGATGTATTACGGACTATAGATCGAGCTAGTAATATCTTGAATTGTGCTCGTATACTATATATATATATATATATATATATATATATATATATATATATATATATATATATGAAATCAGTAACAAAATCAGTAATCAAAATCAAAATCAAAATCAAAATCAGTAATAACGCCAGTAACCTTGACGAGTGTGTGACAAGAATAAAATGCAACAACAACATGGAAATAAGGATAAATGCCCAAGTTATCACAGAAAATGCTTCCCTTTAATCTTGAAACATATCGTATCATCACAAAGGGTCATCTTCTTGATGACGCTTAAGACGGCAAGGAAATGTTAAAATTCATGAAAAAAATTTCCACTCCTTTGATAAATATTGCTAATAAATCACGGTTAGATAGAAAAAAGGCGTTGATATTTCCCTAGTCGGCAGCGAATCTTTCTTTTCTTTCCTTCGTCTGAACCCCGGTGTCCGCTTGCCTGAGCATTCAAGGCTTCGCACTTCAGAAGTGCCACGGCTGTAGGGTATATCTAAGCTGAACAATGACGACGAGAGCTTCGACAAAACATCCAAACATATTTCTCCCACATCGCGAGAGTATTTTTTTCAATAAACGAAGATGAAAAGAAGAGAGTGTCATCCAGACTTAAGATACGATGAGATTCTTTTAGGGAAGGTGATGCAAAGCGAGTAGGCAGCGTTTGTGCAAGAAATATAGTTTGTCCTTCTATTTACAGGGATTTATAAAATCAAACAAAAGTGTGATCGTCAACGCGAAAATTCTCTATCACAATTAATCAAAGAAATGATATTCTGCTCATATGCGTCTCCGAAATAACTGAGGTCAAATGAGATATTCAATTTCAAATATCGTCTCTTAAATATAAAAATAAACTTTTTGTTGTTTAAGTAACCTCTTTATCGGCATCGCGTCTGAAGGAGAAACAGTTTGACGCTCTTGCAAAGCCAATTTTTATTGAAATCCGAACAAAACACGCAAGAAAACAAACCCGTCTCCATTGGCAAATTATTTTTATCGCATAAATGCCACTTTCGACCGGTAGATTTTGTTAATGTATAATTTGATAAGCCTTTTCATTGAAAAAGAGATGTAAAGTCAAGAAAACTGCTTGCTCTTTGATCCTTAGGTCACGAAGATGCTTTAATATGTTTGAGGGGAATTCTCCTCGCGTTTATTTGTTTCATTTTTATTAGTTATTTTATGAATATTTCATGACTATTATAAAACCTTGATTGATTTTTTTTTTTTATCTTGCAATATTTGTTTTTATTACACTCGCAAGGTATGCTGTTTATTGTTATAAGAGAAATAACTCGTCAATGCTGCATAATAACATTGCGTTGTGGCTTGATAAGCATTTGCATATGCATTTATCCTCGCAAATTGCACTTTACAATTACAGAGTAATATATTTACAATATATATTACCTATAAATCTTACTGGGTGTAATCAACACTGATTTAAAAAAGAATTTTTTTTTTAGGGGGTAATACAAAGTCATTGGAATTTAATGGTACATGTAAACAATGGATTAAAAAAAAAATATTGGATGATGCGCATTCGCCTAATAAATGTATGAAAGCATTGTTAATTAATTATCATCATTTTGCTTGAAATGTTTATCATTAAATTGGTGAGCCTATTACGGACGTCGATTGAAAGAGCTCTATGTATCTATACGTTCTGTTAATGCTCCTGAAACTTCGTAACAAGGAAATTTCGTAACAAGAATTGATGGATTCATTACTTTAGTAGTAGCTACAATCCAGATATTTAATGCTTTTTGTTGGAGATCACCTAAACTGCATTTAATCGTAATTATATCTTAATAGGAATAGCAAACAATGCCTGTTTTGCATTTTACCATTTTTACTATTTCTGTTTCATTGTCATTACCTTTATTCGAGTGTGAGAGGGCATTTGAATAGACGATTTTCGTTTTTAAGAATAATACTAATAAATATGACGATCATATAAATATGCGAGATATAAACCCAAGGGCATCCCAGTACCCTTGCCCAATCCCCTCTACTCTATTGAAGTGTGAACCTTACAATGATGTATTACGTAAACGGAACACGTTTTATATGGGATATAAAATAGGGTATTGAAATTGCCAGGGATTTAATTTTAAAAGTCTGTGTTGTCTTGTTAACCGTTTTTAAAGCGCTTCGTTAAATAGAACGTTACCAACCAAAGTGCTTACATTATCATTATCATTACATAGGTCAAAATTCTCTTCCGATTCAGCACTTTAAACACTTTTTTTGTTGTTCGTTTTTGCAGGAAGTGGCCAGATACAACTGTGGCAGTTCCTTCTGGAGCTCCTATCGGACAGTTCCAACGCCAACTGCATCACTTGGGAGGGAACCAATGGCGAGTTCAAGATGACCGACCCGGATGAAGTCGCCAGGAGATGGGGAGAGCGGAAAAGCAAACCCAACATGAACTACGACAAGCTCAGCCGGGCTCTGCGCTACTACTACGACAAGAACATCATGACCAAGGTTCATGGCAAGAGATACGCGTACAAGTTCGACTTCGCCGGGTTAGCCCAAGCCATGCAGCCGGTCCAAGCTGATCCTAGCATGTACCGCTACCAGTCAGACCTCTCGTACCTGCAGAGCTATCACCACCCGACCAAGCTGAACTTTGTGGGTACCCCGATCAACCCGTCCACCAATGCCAGCCTCTTTAGCTCTCACAGTTCATACTGGTCATCTCCAACAGGCGCCAATATCTACCCCAGCGGTCACGTGACACATCCTCACCCGGGTCACATGTCCTCGCACATAGGCACATACTATGGATAACACCAAGTGCCCTTTACCCGTTGCAATTGCCGGACTCTATAACAGACTCTTTATGAAGTGCCATCACTTTTTTGTATTGTATGAAGAAGAAAATGTTGCACAGTCAGATTAAAAAATAAATATACCTATACAAACTGATCGTCTAGAGATCGTGATAGACGCGTAAAGCTGACTATAGAAGGCGGATGCCGCTTTTCTTGTTCGGGACACGTGATAAGTTCGAACGTGGAAATGAGCCGCAATGGACCGCCGCAGAGGGCGTCTCCCATCGTGGAGACCGCAAGAGACTGTACAAAGAAACCAGAGAGGACTGCAAATAATGCCATAGTATTTAGCCTTGAATGCAGTCGATAAACATTTTATATAAATATAATGATAAACTTTTCGACGTGGATCGTCATCAACGAGTATTTTTTTCTTACTGCGAAGTATTGACCTCTTTGTAATGGGTCATCTAGAGAGGGCAGTCTTCTCTATAAAAGATTTATACACCAATGAATTGAAATGTTGCATATACTATTAATAATATTGTTTTGTAAAATACTCATTTGGAGTATGACTAGTTTTAGCCTACCCATTGAATTAGTTTTTAGCTGCATGAAAACCTATACATAAATAATTATATGACTGTTTTGAAATGTCTTTCGTTACTTTTTCCTCACTTCTTTTAATATATGAAAAGAAAGGGATATCTCAAAATATCACAATGTTTATATGTATTAAGTAAGATTACTCTATATTGTATTTTCAGGATAAACACAGACATACCTTAATGATATCTTTTAATTTATGCTACCGTTCTTAAAAGAAACAACTATTTTCACTTATTATGGAATCATTTCCGAAGATTAAATGCCAAACCGAATTTGTCAATGTAACCTGTCCTATCTTCATGAAACCTTTTTGACTTAAACTCCCAAACGATGTATACCTGTTAATCACAATGAAACGGGTTACGTATTTAGTAAGGGTACAACAATATACCATTATCCTCCAATTGATGTATTGTTTAATCAAACGGGGAGTAAACATTATACTTTCATTTATTTGACCCGAGAGGTAGTGCAATTTCAGTACTTTGTAGATCTATTTCTCAATAACTTGTTCGTATTTCTTTGGTACGGGTATAGAAGAAAAAATGCTGTATTTCTCTTGGTTTTTGTGTTGCTATGGGTTGGTTGTGAACATAAACAAAACATTCTACAAATTACATTCAATTTCTGCGGAATTAAAATGTGTATGAAATACTTGTCCCTTATATTGTAATAAACATATGTAGTATTATCATAGTATTTCATTCAAACATTACAGTTACCTTGCACGATCGTGGCAATTGGCTTGGTGACGGTCGGGAAATTTTGTTCTCATGTGGCAAATGATTAAACCCTCTAAAGGTACATTAGTCGCCAATAATGATAATAATAACATAAGTATAATTCTAACACTAAAATAATAATAATAATAATAATATTCTTATTGTATAATGACAATGGAGCATTTACATTGTGTGACATAGCCTGACTGCAAACGAAATAATAAGATAGACGCTGGAATGTAAATGTTCTTAAAACAGAGACATATCTCAAGAGATACGACTTTGATGACGATTGGTGTGTTGTTACTTTGTAACACCTAACGGCTTGTTCAAATATGTCGCGATAAACCGCCGCAATATGGATGTTGACAATGTTATTTGTTATTGTTATTATCATCTTTTTACGTGCACACATTCTGAGTCAGAAGACACATGAACGTGATTAAAACACTTATGTCAACATACAAAGAAAGACATCCGCGGTTTATTACGTCATACCTGATCAAGTCTCAGCCATGCTATTTCATCCAGCGTTTTTCTATTTATTTTTACGGGTCAGTCGTAGGCTATGCAGTTGGTCACAAATTTAGTCACAATTTTTATTGAGGATTTCATCGTATACATCACCTACATAAAACACTTGACGTTCAATGTTATAATTTGAACATTTTATGCATGCTATGCCATTTTGAAGAAGAAAATTACCTACAAATGGAAAGACAGTACAGAATGTGAGAAAAAGCAGACATTCCGTCGATTTGTCATACTTCTTCTGTGAGTAATGAAACCATGATGGATCCTACAATGAAAGTGATCTAATACGACGATTAACAGGAATAGAAAAAAAACAATTATAACTGCCTTTAATGTGTTATATATTAAGACAGGAATACGAGGCCAAAATTACGATAAATATGTTTATGTTATCTTATTAATTTTGTTTTTCTTTTCTGCAATTTTTTTTCTATGAAGTGCAATAACAAGAATTGCAAACATTAATATATATATTTTTTGTTGAAATACTATACCATGATGTTTCCGAACATTCCAATGTGTTACCATTGCAAATATTCCATGGAAATAGAGGTTTTGTTTTATTTATTTTCATTCCGATCTTATTTGATGCTTGCCATCTTTTAGTTGAGAGGTTGCAATACCAGATTTCTTTTTATTATTTCCACTGATCTCTGGCTCGTTTCTGTACAAGAAACATAATATTCTATATAGTTTGAAATTGACATAGCATTACCCATCATTTTAAATGCTATTATGTCATTATTTTTGCATTGTCCTCTTCGTTTTCTGCTAATATATTACTCATGAAAACGAAATTGATCACGAATTGTCAGAGGAATTTGCCAATAAGACATAGTTTGTGTGTCCTTTTGTTGCCAGTTCGATTTATAAGAATTTGACAATAATTATATGTTTTACTGAGTGTATTATATTATGAGAATTTTGTTGATGTTAGTACGATGTACTTAATGTAGAATATAACGCGCAATACAAAGTTTTAAGAAATAGATGATGTTTTACTGAAGTTATGTTTTGTTTATGTATACGTTTTTACAGAGTCATCGACATAATAAAGAATCATGTTTGTAATTTGCGCATGTATAAAAGGCAATGAAAATAAAGGATCAGTTTTTGATTTATAAAAACAAAATTTCTTCCTTTTGGTATTTGGAATATGCTAGGATTTCATTAATTAAGTTTGATAATGGCATATCTAACATAATCATAATGCCATTTTAAATACGTAGTTTTCCATACATACTTATATACCTACCTATACCGCCCTACTGATATGTTACTACACAGCAAGTAATCATTTTACAAGCGTCATTCGTTATATTAAATGAAAATAACTTGTACACTTAAAATCTCAAAGGGACAAAGCCGGAATGCATACCTAATAGATAAATATTATATACAGTATGTCAGAGGGGCAGAGAGAGCATAGAAAAATGTAGGAGAGAGTGAAATAGAGAGAGAGAGAGAGAGAGAGAGAGAGATAGAGAGGGGGATATAAAGGGGAACATAGCAGATACAGATAAAGAGAGAGAGAGATATAGATACAGAGAGTGAGAAAGAGAGAGAGAGAGAGAGAGAGAGAGAGAGAGAGAGAGAGAGAGAGATGATGAGAGACAATGTAATTGTATTTAAATTGTATACAGTAGATACGAGAAAAGTGCTAGAAGACAGGGAATGCGAAAAAGAGAGAAAGAGGGGAGGAGGGAGATAGAGAGGGGAAAAAGGGAAGAGAATGAGAGAGAGAGAGAGAGAGAGAGAGAGAGAGAGAGGGGGGGGGGACGGATGGGGAGAGAGAGGAAGAGAGAAAAAGATGATACACAAACAGAAATACATAAGACATATCCTAAACAAAATCAAGTGGGGCCAATACTAAACAGTTGCCATAATATTCATACTTGCTCCAAACGAAAAGTAAATGTTTCTATTTCATGACCTTACCCCCCCCCCCTAAAGAAAAAAAACATATACAGAGAAGCCTGAACAAAAATCTATGCAGATAGGCCAACTCAAGAAACAAAGCACCACGAAATCAAATAAAACTTTACCATACTTTCAAGACTTTTCGGATAAGCAATACATTTTATGCATTCATTTTCGCCATTAGACTGCTGGACTGGAAAAGGCCCATCAATTAATTTACATCAATTCTTGTTTATCCACAAAATAATAATCAATTTTCAAAGAAATTTTGTGTTTTAAACTTATTTTCTTGGAGAAAACAGGGCTACATTTTGAGAAGCTAGAGTTTAAGCAGAACTGTATGATTAGCACATGTTTTGCTTATATATATATAGTTTTGTATATCATGATCAAAAATCAACTCAGGGGCAAATTCAATACCCTAATGTTTATTTCCTCTATAAAATCATGTTCGAAGAACGTTACGTGTAAAGATAATGCTCGCACATCCAAAGTGTGATGGAGAAGTTTATTGAAATAGTCTAGAGTTTAACTTCTTCATTCAATATAGCTTTAAAATAATGAAAGCGCGAGCATTTCCTTAACTGGTATGAAATCCAAAGAAATTGCTGAATGTTTTTGGGTGACGTCATCACTTCCAACTCCAAGTATAGGGTGCAAAGTGAAATTTTCTGAGCAAAATTATGTCGTGTCTTTGCTCACTGATACAAACAAAAGTATAGAAAAGAAGATTACATTTCCAATATACAATTAATTGGTAATGATTTTAATGATAACCTCGGCAACCCTATATTCAGTCTTTATGGAACAAGGGCAGGAGTATGGTCGTCTCCCGGCTATGAGGAGTTGTCATAGCAACAAGAAAAGGCTTACTCTTCCGTGAGTGGTTCGTTCTTCGGCCATTGGTGAGTTCGGGTTTCTTCTGTTTGGAGTTCACGAGTGAGTGACGCGAGGCGATGGCACGCACGCGTACGCGAGCGCGGCGTGAGACCGCCCGAGGGTGGAAGAATCCAACCTTCGACGGCCGAACAATGACTCGCATTTCCACGGATGACTATGCCGTGCGGTCGCGATTTTTTTATTCACGCCCGGTAGTCCAGCTAAAACCAGCGAAATAATACGAAAGAATGATTACGAACGTCATCGCCTTGACCTGATAGATGCTCTTGTGTAGAAGGTGACGGAGATAAAAACGTTTGAGAAAGAGTTGGAAAAGGGGGCAAGAGAGAAGCCTTGCGCGCACGTGCACGCGGGAGGGGTTTCGCCCGGGCCTGAGCTGAATAAGTGTTCACGAGCCGGTGCGTGGCCGCACTCCTTGCCCCAACCCTCAGGGGCCGATTGAGCTTAGCGTGCCGCAAATCTTGACAACCCCTAATCGAATGCTCTGATTTTTGCACGTGCAAAATGACTATTTTCTCCCCTTGTTTTTCGTCATCTATTTCTCAGGACACCCCCTCCCCTTTCTCTTTCTCTTTCTCTCTCTCTCTCTCTCTCTCTCTTCCTCTCGCTTACTGTCTCTCTCTTTCTCTCTCATCTCCCTCACTTGCACACACACACACACACACACGCACACGTACTCTCTCTCTCTCTATCTCTTTCTGTATCTCTTGCATTTTCTCTCTCTCTCTGTCCCTCTTAATTTATCTATCTCCTCCCCTCTATCTCTTTTTCTCTTCCCCACTCTGTACATTCCAATTTCCGTTCTCTTTACCTTTTCCTATCCCGCCATCTCTGTGCCTCTTTCCTCATCATTTCTCCTCTCTTTACAACCCCTCCCCGCACTTTCCCTCCCTCATTCTCTGTCTACCTATACATATCCTTTTTCTACCTCATGTTTCCTCCTAGTTTCCCTCCTCCATCTCTCTTATCCTATCGCTGTATTCCCATCCCTCTCTCTAACTTACCCGTTCCTAATATTATGATAATTGCCATGCAAATCTATTTTTACATTCTTCTCTTTTTCGAAATTGTTTTCACTTCTTTTTCTTTTTCATCTTAAGTACCTATTCACAAAGACCTCTATCTATCATTTTCATTTTTTTTTCCATAACGACTCATAACTACTGGGTACACATTTATCACCTGGGTGGAGAGTGGCAAATGTAGAACAATGTCTTACCAAAGGACATTAGTGCCGCAGCGGCACTTGAACCGCGGACTTTGTGATCCCCAGTCCGATGACATATCTACACAACCACGACTGCCCTTTTTTGTACTGTACAATATTTCTTACGAAAGGGTACAAGAGATATATAAATGAAGGTATTCTTGGGATAATGTAATGCCTTTTAGCATGACATGAGCGCAGCCATTTTCTTGTAAATGAGACGTACCAGGCGAAGTTGTACATGCCATTTGTTATGCACTAAGCTTTAGTTGGAAAAACTTTTTAAATCAATAACAAATCCTTTACTTTTCAATCAGGGAAAATCAGAGCTGAGAAGGTATACATTATAATTAGCGAAAATGTATTACAGGGGAACAATATTGTAACTCATAAAAATACTAACATTTAGCAGTTGACAATCTATTTCATTTATGAAAAACCTTCGCCCCAGAAAAGCACCAACTTATGCATTTGCGTTTTGACAGTTTTAGTACAGGGGATAATAGCAGGTGAATGTAAAGCTTTATCACCATACACGTCCTGGAAGGAAGCATCAATGCATTTTAATACATTTACTTCATAAACGACTTCACATAGTAGGCCTTGGTGATAGTGGTGGTTATTTCACCTGACAGCTAAGAAAGCAATAAATGCTTGTTAGTAAACAGCCAGAAGACGGCTTAAGGTCCTCTCCGAGGGACCTGGTATGAGGATTAATGCCTTACCAAAGGGCACTAGCGCATCGGCTTGGTTTCGAACCCGGGTTACCAGATAACGAGACCACTGCTCTACCAACTGAGCTTCGTCACGTTATCAAGAAAATGGCGATGTCCATGTCGTGCTAAGAAACTGTACATTATTCTTGCTTTATGCATCTCTCATACACTTTGGTGGGGAATCTTGTAGATTAATGGGCAAAAATAGAATAATTATCTAGTTTTTCTTGGGGTAAAGTTTCATTTAAGCTCACAATACTATAGATTCCTCACTAACCTATGATGACGTGGTCGGAAATTAATCAGGGGTGGAACCCCCCCCCCCCCGACATGTAGTTATGGGGTTTCTATTTAGTATTTTGTTAATGCAGTTGATACAGATTTAAATTCCCACTTATAATCAAAATAAATTATCATGAAACATTATAAGTACTATTTGAGTAGACGGCGAAATTCCCTAAACGCACAAAACTCGTGGTGATGTAGCCATAACAAAACAAGTATACATATATGAATAAAATTTCAATGATAATATTACTATAATAGCTTTTAAAAGGATAATCTAAAAGATAATATTCAAAAAATGGGATAAACAAACAAACAATACAACCAGTTCCCTAGCCCTGCCTCGTACGTATCCATTTTTTCGGAATAAATCTCCCTCACAAATTCGACGGGTAACATTCTTCTCCTTTCTGCACTCCCGTAACCCACATTTTAAGCAAGATCGTGTCTTCTCCTCAATTTACATCATTTATCTCTATAAGTGGGACCAAGGCCGATTCGGTTCAGCCGGAAATGGTTTATACTCCTCCCGACATCTTAAATTCTCTTTGAGTTCCATTTGGCTGAAGGTCATTCTGAAATAAAGAAGGATTTATAATCATGTGCAACCCAACTTTCCTTTTGCATTGCTTCCCTTTTCGTATGTTTTCGTATGTTTTTTTTTTGTTCTTTTGATCTTGTTTCTTTTTTTCCTGTATGTGTGTGTTTTAGGGATAGGCTTCCATATAAATAATCCCTCCTTTCTGCCTATACCAAATGCTTTTTCAATATAAATTGCCATTGTTATTATTTTCACTGTCTTGTTTTTTATCATTCCTTTCTGTATTTATATGTTTTAAATGTTTTATAAAGAGTGTTGAATAAACTTTGAATTGAATTAAATTGAATTTTGTTTTACCTTTTGAACCCTCGTTTACTGAAATAACTATTTTTTTATTTCAAGGAGATGAATAATGCTAATAACTAAACTTACAATGTTGGTATACTTGGAAGGAAAGTAAAAAAAAACAAAAAAAACAGACCCCCCCCCCCCAAACAAATAACGAGGGAAATGGAAAGATGGGATAAAGAGAGGGATACATAAAGAGAAGGTCATCATCATCATCATCAGATGAAGAAGAAGAAGAAGAAGAAGAGAGAGAAAGAGAGAGAGAGAGAGAGAGAGAGAGAGAGAGAGAGAAGATGATGATAAAAGGATGGGACACACAAAACAAGAGAGAGTCAGAGAGAGATGTAGAGAGAGAGAGAGAGAGAAAGAGAGAGAGAGAGAGAGAGAGAGAAAGAGAGAGAGAGAGAGAAAAGAGAGAGAGAGAGAGAGAGAGAAGATGGGAAGAGAGATGGGAATAAGGATGGAAAGGAAGTAAGATGGTGAGAGGGGGATGGATATATTTAGAGAGAGATTGGGACAGGGGAAGAGTAAGAGATGGGAGATCAGAAGACCAGAACGGAGAAAGATTGAGGGAGCTAGATATGGAGTAATGAGCATGACAAATAAAAGGAAATATAATGTAAATCGTGTGATAATGCTATTAAAGAAAGGTTAAAAATAACCGTTTTCACACATAATCATGGTATTATCAAAGACAACTCTTTGTGATCCCATTGCAGCCCCTACACTACTTCTTATAATAATAATGATAATAATGATTATGATAATGATGGTAAT